>NW_022437027.1:3662193-3726544 GCF_009761245.1 Sapajus apella
AAAGATACATCACAGCTACTAGTATTCATTGGATATTTATAAAGGTAGAATTAAATAAAGGCTTATAATTTTATGTCATAGTTTTCTTAACTTAGAATGTTCTTTTTTCCTTTACATTTCTTCTTCTATTAGGTAGCCACATGACATAGTTAACATGACAGTTAACTATGATTTCATAGTTTGAACAAGTAACAGTATTTAAAAGATGAAACCACCATGTATGGATATAGAATGTGTAGTTGCCAGAACGTTACTCATAATCTTCCTAGACCTGTGTGCTTGTTTATGCTTTGGAAATACTTCCTGTTGCTATTCATCTCCTTCTTATCTGCTGGTGCTACAGAGAGCATGCAAATGCCATCCGTTATTTCCAGGACTTTGAGGAAACCAGCCACGACATACCAGGGAAGCTTTGATTCACCACCTGTTGCTCTCGGGGAATGGTTGGAAACTTAATGAGCATCCACATGCCTTCCACAGCGCTCAGGAAATGAGCAAAGTGCCTAAATACAGACAGCAGACTCATCTATCCATCACCTCCGAGTCCCACTCAGAGGAAAGTGCTAATACCTTAGGCATACATAATAAAAGTCACTAAGAACAGGCATAACTTAATTTTGAGCTACTCTTAAGCTTCCTGCAGAAGTATCCAAAAGTCCTCTTACCATATGGAAGACATTTGGAATTCCTATTTCGTGCATTCATGGTTCATATAGTGTCACGATGTTCAACTGGGAAAATTAAATTATGTATAATGTACCATGCAGTCATTGATCTTCTGGAATAAGATGTGAGCCCAGAAAATTAGTTTCTGAAACAAGCCTTCACATATTTTTAACGGGTAAAATTATTGTAACCAGGTTTTCTGATATCACATAAAAGAGTACAATTCTAAGTTCCTGTTTTTTTAGGTTTTGCTCTCTACACTTATTTTGAAAAATGTAAATATATTACTTACCCCCTTTCTATGGTTACATTGCCCTAGCAGTAAGCAGGATAGAGCAGCGACTTCAGAACAGACCACCAATGTGCAGATCCTTGTCCACCCCTTATCAATAATATAATGTGGAGCAACTTCTGTCATCTCTCTGTACTTCACTTTCTTCCTAAGATGGGACTCATTGACCATAACTCAGAGAGTTGTGAAAATGCACTAATCCATGTAAAATTCTTAAAATATTGCCAAGCATGTAGTAAATGCTATACCAGTTTTGGTTATTGTTATCTCTTTCTGTCAGGGCAGCTCAAAATATTGGAAACACTGGTTATGCACATGTTCTGTGCAGTCTTTCCTAGTGTCATTTTAAGCTAGAGAATATAAAGCCATGTATACGCTGTAGGTTAGTAGATGTAAATTCTGAAAACTCCTTTGCAATGATGGGGGGATGTTACTTTATGAGCAGTAAGGATCACCTGGTTTTTCTCAAAATGTGACTTCACACTATACCCCTTTCCTATTACCCAAATGTATCCCAGGAATAAAGGATGAAGGAGCACAATGCTGTGGACATAGGACATGGCACTGTCGATGTTCTCCTTCCTGGTACTGTTCATAGGAAAAGCAAAAGCAACCCTTGACATGTAATGATGGGAATTCTCCAGGCTCTAGTCGATGTTGCCTAACCCAAGAAATTTTTCATAAATATAGATTTTCAGTGCTTGCTTTTCCTTCTTTCAACATGTACCACTAGGCCGGGCACAGTGGCTCACACCCGTAATCCCAGCACTTTGGGAGGCTGAGGTGGGCAGATCACTTGAGGTCAAGAGTTTGAGACCAGCCTGACCAACATGGTGACACCCCATCTCTACTAAAAATACAAAAATTAGCCAAGCGTGGTGGTGCACACCTGTAGTCCCAGCTACTTGCGAGGCTGAGGCAGGAGAATCACTTGAACCGGGGAGGTGGAGGTTGCAGTGAGCCAGGATCATGCTACTGCACTCCTGCCTGGGTGACAGAGCAAAATTCCATCTCAAAAAGAAAAAAACAAAACAAAACAAAAAAAAACTGTCCACCAGTTTATTTCACCATGTTCAGAAAAAAAACTTAGGGGAAAAATCGTGGAGCAAGGGAGATGTAACACAGGAAAAATTATATGAAATAATTTTGGTGGCAAATACGTTTTCACAGTATTATTGTGCTTCAAAGATTGGTTGGTTGTTTTTTTGTTTTTTTTTTTCTGGCTTCCACATTAGTGAAAATTCGACATTCAGATCAAGAATTTGGGGACGAGGAGGGTATGAGACAGTAACTAACTCTTTATATCCCAGCATGTGAAATCATTCTTGCCACTAAATTATATAAAGACTAGCTTTTACAGGTGGCAGAAGCATTTACTCTGGCATTCTTAGGATTAAGTACAGTCCTCAGTAATCTAATAGAAGCTTATCTTCTAAATCCACCAGAGATGAGGTTCCTTCCTTACAAACATCAAATCACAGTTTAAAAATAGCAGAGAAAAACTTCTGGAAGCAACATAGGATGTGAAATGAATTCCTAAAAGAGGAAAAGAAAATGGAGCACTGGTTAAACGAATAACATTGTGTTATCGTTACTTATAATTATTTCCTGCCTGCACAAAGTTCATCCGAGAAGCTGAATAATTGGAGCATCCAATTAGGAAACTCATATAACCAGAAATCAGGGATTTTTAGCAGCCAGAATGAAACCTCCAATAAATACAAGGAATATGCTTTCATGATGTAATGCTGTTAAGAAAAAAAAAGTCAGACAGGTATGTTTTCTGGATTTTAAATAAACCTGCTATTATAGTTCATTTTCATCAGTGCCACCAAGATGTTTTAATTTATACTAAAATTTGATCCTTAAGGGAAATAAATGTTTTTGGGGCAGACTCTACTTTCTCATTCTTTTTTCCCCTCAATAATTTTACATATCAATCATTACCAAAACCTGGTGGTTCTTATTACAACAATGTTCTTACTGTAATCCTCAAAAGCAGGTATCATGCTGCCTTGAATTCTAATTAGCCTATAAGCAAGAAGAATATTGTATAGCTAATGCATTCAGTGTCAAGACAAGTTAATCAAAATTGTTGGTGATACTTTTAGCACCCAGGCAGATCAGCACATATTTTTCAAGTCCTGTTGTACTATTTATTAGGGCAATGAAAACTGGATGTTCTCAGGGGTAATAAATATCATGGAAAACATTACTTGGTTTAAGCTGGTAGTCTAGAGGTTTTTTCAGACAGGTTAAAAAGTAATTTTTTTACTCCTTTAATTGATAATGACTTATAAAAATAAAACAAATGGTAAAATGAAAAACCAGAGATTTTTCTATGGGCAGCAGCTAATCAGTCAGGACATTCTGGCCACCATTCCATTTAGCAGATGGTAGATCCTGGAAGCTTATAGGGAAACACCTGATGAGTCATTTCTGTATGAGTGAAGCTGTCTCCTCCTTTCTCACATTGACTAAGTAAGTATTTGTTGATTCTTCTCATCATTATGTAAATTTGGCAAAAAAGTGTTACATGAACTGTCCCAATAACCATTTTAGAAGATAAAATAAGGTCACCTGAAATACTTTCTTGCTATGTATTAAATGTGGGTTTGAAGAAAAGTCAGTCAAGATTTTATTTTGGAATTCTAAGACTTACTGAGACCTTTAGTGGTCATTGTTAGATTTCAGAAATGTTATGTTCCTAAGGAGTTTTCCAGCTTTGCCTTGCCTTTCTGTAAAATAGAAGACCAATTTTTGCTTGTGTGTTCGTTGTCCCTTGTGGTTGCTAGAGATGGTAGTTGTTTGTGTGGGTTTTTTTATTTGTTAACCTTTTGTGTTTTGGCCAGAAGACAGTATTTAAGCTGGTATCTCAATAGACTATTTGAATTTTTTAAAAGTAATAGCAAAGGAGTTGAGGAGAAGCAGCTTCAGTCAAAACTCTTACCTTTAAGGAATCTAATACAGAATGAGTAGGACCCATTTTCCTATAGGTAAATCTTGTGCCGTTTACATCAATTCTATGTGTACATATAGCCAATTGATGGATGCAAGAGGAAAGGAGAGGGAGAGGTTTAATACTGATACCCTAATCAACAATGGAACTTTTTGTTTGATGCAAAAACAGGATCCTGTTTCAAATATAGTGCATATCAGGTACTGTGGCTGATAGTCACTGAACTTAATACTATAAGATTGAAGTTATGGAAAACTTGGATTCCATTCAATCTTAAATGGAAAGATCAATGTGAGACGATGAGGACCTCCACAGCTGGTCATATGAAGATACACCTCCGATTTCAGCTGTAGTTATTCTCCACAGGCTTGCTTCTGCATCTTTATGTGCCCTGGCTGTTTAAATCTTTTGTTCAAATTAGCAGCCTGTGCCAGATTTTCAGCTTGCAGCTGCTCCCAGCAGTTTACTGTCAGGCTGTACTGTGCTTTATCCTGAATTAATAGCATTTTTCTTTCCTAACTGAACCCCAGGTTAGTTGCCAAAACCACAGCTATTCTATTATTCATCTTTTCTATCAGGTCAATACAGGGAAATGTGTTGTAGTCTTAGTTTTGAGACCTGGTTTGTTTTTAACTCATTGATGGTGAGCTAATTAATTAATGTTAAGAATAACCAAAGGATAAAACTCATGAAATAATTCAGGAATGAATCAGATGCAATATCCAGGACAAGACCAGAAAATTAGACCAAATTTGTCTTCCTTTTGGAATTTGAAGCTGCACGAGTCCATGCTATAATAACACCAGCAGGGTTGCGATAACCATATTGCAGACAACCCATTCAGTCACTGGTGAGCATGTGGCTTGAGGAACAGAATAGGATGCCAGCTATTAGGTTTTAGCAATTGGAATTTTGGATTGTCTTAAGGTTCTGATAAATAGTGTTACATATATTTTATCCCCAGGTTTTGATTAAATCATAGTTCTGTGCTTATTTTAAGGGTTAGATAATACATTGTTCAGATTTTTCTGTTTGTCCCAAGAGTAGATCTAGCTGGAGATTTCCAGGACACATGAAAACAAAACAAAACAGCAGGAAACAACAAAGAGAACAGATTAAATCTGGATTTAATTTTTATGGTAATGGGGAAAGGGGCAGAACATACTAAAATGCCTGTTTCTCTCCATTGTTTCTCTTCCCTCTTGTCTTCCTTTCTCTCCTTCCCTCCCCCCTGCATTCCTCCACTACTCCTCCTTCTCTTTCTCATCCTTACTGTTCTCTCTCCCTTTAGTCAGGCACTAAATTTGCAAGCAGCGATGGTCTCAGATCTGTCTCTCAGTTGCCTGCACTCATTCGCTTCCACACACTATCCTCAGCACCAGTGTGAGGAATCCCAATTGACTTTGTCATCTTGTGTTCTCACTGATAACAAAAGTAAAAATCTAACATGCTATCTAACCTGGGATAGTGAGTGAATAGATTGATGGAGAATGTGGAATGTCTATGAAATGAGAGAAGAAATAGATATATAATACCTGAGGGAAAAAAGCAGATTTAACTGTGAAATAATTTGTGCTCTACTCAACTAAACTTATGCTATTCACTGGTGTCCTGATATATGAGAAAAGCCAGAAGTTTATGTCCTTGTCTTTACCCCATTTTTTAAAAACATTTTTGTTCTTTTCTTTAAAATGCACTAACAGATCATTGACTTTAAAGATAAATACTTTCAGAAAATGTCCTACTTTATTTTTATTTTTATTTTTATTTTATTGAGATGGAGTCTCACTCTGTCACCAGGCTGGAGTGCAGTGACCTGATCTTGGCTCACTGCAGCCTCCTCCGCCTTCTGGGTTCAAGTGATTCTCCTGCCTCAGCCTCCCAAATACCTGGGACTACAAGCACACTCCACCATGCCCGGCTAATTTTTTTGTATTTTTAGTAGAGACAGGGTTTTACCATATTGCCCAGGATGATCTCGATCTCTTGACCTTGTGATCCACCTGCCTTGGCTTCCCAAAGTGCTGGGATTACAGGTGTGAGCCGCCGCACCCGGCCTACTTTATTGTTTTTACTTCAATGGTATAGCTATTTTACTTGCAGTCTGCCTGTTTAAATCCACATTTCCCTGATAATGGGAGCAGTACATGCCCTTTTTCAAAGGCTCTCTCCTTTATGTTCTCATGTTATTTCTAAAATGGCTCATTTTGAAATTATGATTTGGATTTTCTAATTTAGGTAACTGCCCAGTAAAAAAAGAAAAATGAAAAACTCTCTGGATTTTTTCCTTCATTAAAAGTAATGTAAGAACTTAATTCTATTATACTTCCAGTTTCCTCCCTCACTTTGTCCACTCAGACGAATACCCTAATCAACAATGTGGATAATTTTCAATTTAGTACTCTCCTATTCTCCATTGATTAAGGGAGATTAAATATGTAAAAGAGCTGTGACAATCATTATACACTCCAATATAAACAGTTATTTCTTCTGTTTGTTGCCCTGAAAACCTAGATGAGCTCATTTTTGTGAAGTCTGATTGACTCCAAAGATGATCTCTCAAAAGTCCCTTGTCTTTGAATCGTACTTCAGCTGCTTCCTCCTGCCTTCTTCCCCAACCTGGTCTCTTTCCTCTATCCCAGTTAACAAAAATTGTGACTAATTGGGACTCCAATACAGTAGTCATTTGCTTATTTATAGTGTTTCCATATTTCTATAAACTTGTTGTCACTGCCTTTTGCCTAGACATTTTAGGAGATTCGAGAACCTTTAAACCATATGTCAGTTCTTTTCAAAAAGATGGGATTTTTTTAAAGATTACATTTATTTAGGGAAATTAATGGGTAGGAACATTTTCTTCTTTCCTTCTTTGAATGAAGAAAACTCATTTTTAGTAAATTTGTCACTTCTCTGTCTTACACAGTTCTGATGTGTTTTAAATCTCTTTTGGTTTTGCAATCCCAACTGCTCTGGCAGATGGATATTTTCTCATAAACTAATGATATATTCACCTGAGAATATTTAGGGTTACTTTCTGAAAGAAGTTGAAGTAGTATTGAGTATAACCCTAGGCAGGTTAAAAGGTGACGAGGAGCCACCTTGTATATTACCAGTTAGGTTGCAGAGATGTTGTAATACTACCACTCCTATTACTGCTGCTGCTACGACTAGACAGCTAGTGTGTGTAAGCCCGTAAGATAAGGGAAACAATAATCACAAGCATTTATTGCAAACTGGCTTTGTTCTAGGAGGAGGCTAGGTGTTTTGCTTGCATTTTTGTATGGTAAGTCTTAACTAAGCCACACTTTAACAAAGCCAGAACCCTCTATTATTTGGTACCTCAAGACTTCAGCTTGAAAAGTCAGCCTTTAATAAAACTCTACATTTTTGTTCCAGCAGTTCTTGAACTTTTTGGTCTCAGAATGCCTTTAAATTCTTAAAAATTAGAATTGAAAGAAGTTTTGTTTATGTAGTGTATATCTTTTATTATTTCTGCATTAGAAATTAAAGCTGGCTGGAGGCAGTGGCTCACACCTGTAATCCCAGCGCTTTGGGAGGCAAAGGCAGGAGGATTGCTTGAGGCCAGGAGTTTGAGACCAGCCTGGGCAACATAGCAAGACCTAGTCTCTACAAAAAATTTAAAAAGTAGCCAGGCGTGGTAGTGCACAACTATAGTTCAAGCTACTCAGGAGGCTGAGGTTGAGCCCAGGGGTTCCAGCCTACAGTGAGCCATCATCATACCACTGGACTTCAGCCTTCAGCCTGGGCACAGAGTGAGACTCTGTCTCAAAAATAAAAACAAAAGAAGTTAAAACTGAGAAATTTCCAAAAATCCATTACATATTAATCAAATAGCATGTTTTATGAAATATAACTGCTTTTTAAGACAAGATTTTTAAAAAGAGCAGGAAAAATGGCATTGTGAGATGTGATTATGTGTGTCTGTGTGTATACAAGGTCATTATGGTTTCATTACACACACACACACACACACACACACACACACACACACACACACACATAGAGAGAGAGAGGGAGATATGTATATAGCAAATCTCTTTAATGCCTGACTTAATAGGAGGCAACTGGATTCTCATATCTGCTTCTACATTCAATTTGTTGTTTTGGTTGAAGTATGTGCATAAAAACTGGCCTCATGCAAACATGTAATTGGACAGGGGAAGGTTAGCCTATTCAGAGAATTGTTGTTGTTTTTCTTTGCTATTATCCTAAACCCCACAAGTGGTAGTTTCTTAAAGGTTAGGTGCAATGCGAAATCTAGAACCATATAATAAACTTTTCTTTTTGTTTGTTGTTTACTTGAGACAGTCTCCCTCTGTTGCCTGTGCTGGAGTGCAGTAGTACAATCTTAGCTCACTGTAACTGCTGCCTCCCAGGTTGAAGTGATTCTCCTGCCTCAGCCTCCCAAGTAGCTAGAATTACAGGTGCACACCACCACGCTCGACTAGTTTTTGTCCTTTTAGTAGAGATGGGGTTTTACCATGTTGGCCAGGCTGGTCTGAAACTCCTGACCTCAAGTGATTTGCTTGCCTTGGCCTCCCAAAGTGCTGGGTTTCCAGACATGAGCCACCACGCCTGGCCTATTGAACTTTTCATACTCCGTGTACTCGTGAAGGAATAAAAGTAAAAAGGCAAATAATGTCTTTGTGTTATTGTAAAAATAGTTTGACCTTAAACACTCCCTGAAAAGGTCCAGAAATCTCCAGAGGTCCCCAGAGCACACTTTGAGAACCTCTGGTTAAACTCCGGGAAGGAAGAAATAGCCCAACTAGCTGAAGACCATGAGTCAGCATATCCATGCCTTAATTATTTCAACAATTGTTTCTGAAGCTGAGAGAGAGAAAAGAGACCAATAATTAACTCCTCCCCATCCTGCTAAGATATAGAGAGAATGGAGATAATATTTCTAAAGTGACTCAGACCTCTGGAAGTAAATAGACAAAAACCGTGATCCTAAAATTAAGTATGTGAATGAATTGAAATAAGAAGTGTACCAGAATGTATAAATATAGCAGATACATCCTTACAGTGGCATGATCAGGTATAACTTCTCATACTCAAAGCCTTTAAAATTAGCTAATCAATATAAATTGTGCTAAAATCACTGAGATTGTCAAATGCATTGCTAATTTTGTATCTAGAAACAAACTTCTTCCCGTGAATTTTCTGTTTAAAAGAACTATTGATGCTTTCAGCCAGCACATTAAAAAAAAAAAGAACTTTCTATACACTTACTAAAGGACATAATATATCTTCTACTTAAAAAACACTTTTACCTGGCAGCTGAGATCACAAAGCCTTATCTATTTGCTTGTGAACTATGTACCTGCATGCTTCATCTTTTTATAAACTAAACACTAACCTATATAAGAAACATGTTTTTGCAACATTTATTTGTTCTTCTCTTTTATTAGTGTGCTTTAATGGTGCATCTATGTGTTTTGCTAAAGAGTGAGATGATGTTATTTTCACTTGAATATATGCAAGAGTTCTTGTCTCCCTGTAAACTTTCAACTTATTAACTTGCATTACATTTCCCTGACAGTAAGTTGTTACCAATGATACGTGTTGACTTTAACACAGCATTCCTCTTGGGATGGAGAGGAAATATTTATTTGTATATATCATTTTGTTAGGGGAAATATTTTACATGTAAACAAATGTATTCCTTACAAGGTTTTTGTTTAAGTTAAACTCTTTTACTAGAGGTAGAATAATCGCCATTGATTTCTCTGAATATAGTTCAGATTTTCATTTTAGACCATTAAGAGATCCACCTAAAATTATGTTTTCAGATTCTTCTTTCTAATAGGTGTAAGAGTATGGGACAGGTAGATTAGGGAGTTACAGAAAATGTGCAAGCAGTAAACCTAAAGCATTAGTTCCCCACTGCTGCCTTTTTTTTCTTAGATCAGTCTCATGAGCACCAGAGCTAGAGATAAAAATATATGAGTTACATATCAAAATATGTCTGATGGTGGTGATATCCTTTTGTTCCCTGTCCAATACCCAAGGTTTTTTATAGTATATTTTAAAAATTGACTTGTGTGAAAAATATTTGATGACATTTTAGTATAAATTTTTGTTTTGTTTCTTTGGTCATGCTCTGTCAACCATGTTGGAGTGCAGTGGCATGATCTCGGCTCATTGCAGCCTTAACCTCCCAGGCTCAAACAATCCTCCTGCCTTAGTCTCCTAAGTAGCTGAGACTACAGGCTCGCACCATCACACCTGGCAAATTTTTTATATTTTTCGTAGAGCTGGAGTCTCCCTATGTTGCCGAGGCTGGTCTCAACCTCTTGGACTCAAGTGATCCTCCCACCTCAGCCACCCAAAGTACTGGGATTATAGGTGTAAACCACTGTGCCCAGTCCAACATTTTATCATGTCTTATAAAACATTTTCTCTATACATTCCTGCTCAGTTCCAAGTATGAAACAAAGGTTGAAATACTGCTGCCTTAGAAAGAAATCAAATATATTTTAAAAATATTAACAACTGCTTCAGAAATAATCCAAGAGGGGAAAAAACAGGAACTGAGAACAAGGTCATTATGGTTTTTGCATTAAAATTTTCTTATAGATTTTGGGTAGTCAAACTCTTATATTTGACCTCAAATAGTTTAAAAAGAAAATAAAATTTTATGGATAGTCAAGATAATGTGAACACTGATCTCAAGTATTTTCCAACACCAAATATGTGGTGTATTTTCCAACACTAATTCTCTACCCCTCTGGTTCTCTGACACCAATTGGGTGTCCTACAATTCAATCCTATTCTGGCACTAACTCCCCTGGTTGGTATCAGACTCCACAGATTTAAGGGCTCAGTCTTTTTTTTTTTTTTTTTAGAGACAGGGTTTCATCATGTTGGTCAGGCAGGTCTCGAACTCCCAGTCTCAGATGATCCACCCGCCTCAGCCTCCCAAAGCGTTGGGATTACAGGCGTGAGCCACTGCACCCGGCAGGGCTCAGTCTTATAAGAGTGACCTTGTTTTGGTCACTAGCCACAGATGTTGAGCCCCAGGTTACCTGTACTTCTAACTCAGCTATAGATTCAGTGGTTTGCATACCCTCTCTGACTCAGGACTGATATTTGCTACAGCAACTCACAGAAATCAGGAAGATGCTATATACTATTACAGTTAATAAAAATGAACAGCCAGATGAAGAAGTACATAGGGCGAGGTCCATAAGAGAACAGAGCACAAGATTCCCTGTCTCCGTGGAGTTGATACATTCCACCCTCCCAGCGCATGGATGTGCTCAATGACTCAGAAGCTTTCCAGTCCCTGTTGTTTAGGGGATTTGATGGAAGTTGCATTATGTAGGCATAATTGATTAAATCATTGGCCATTGGTGGCTGAACTCATCTACAGACCCTGTCCCCTCCCCAGAGGCTGGGAGATAGGGCAGAAAGTTCCCACACTTTTATACCGTTGCGCCCTCTGGCAACCAGTTCCTTTCCTGAAGCTGTCTAGGGCACCCATAAGAGTAACCTCAGTGATATAGACTCAGGTATGGTCGAAAGGAACTGGTTTGAATAACAAAAGATGCTCCTTCTCATTCCTATCACTCAGAAAATTCCATTTTAGGAGGTTGGTGCCAGGAATTGGGGACCAAGACCAAATATATTTTTAGTTTACTACTGAGTTTCCTCTAAGTAGTAGAGACAAGGTTTTGGAGGTATGACCAGGAGAGAGAGTTTTCTTTTCATGCTGAACATTCCCAAATCTCTTCCCTAACAACATTCATTGCATCAGTTATCTATTGCTGCCTACCATAATACCCTTAAAACTTAGTGGCATGAAACAACAAACGTCAGCCAGATGTGGTGGCTCATGCCTGTAATCCCAGCACTTTGGGAGGCCGAGGTTGTTGATCACCTGAAGTCAGAAGTTCAAGAGCAGCCTGGCCAACATGGTGAAACCCCATCTCTACTAAAAATACAAAAATTAGCCAAGCATGGTGTTGGGCACCTGTAATCCCAGCTACTCAGGAGGCTGAGGCAGAATGGCTTGAAGCCAGGAGTTGGAGGTTGTGGTGAGCCGAGATTGCACCACTGCACTCCAGCCTGAGCAATAGAGCGAGACTCTGTCTCAACGACAAAAAACAAAACAAAACGACAACAACCAAAAAAACGAAACATTGATTATCTTATTGTTTCTGAGGGACAGGAATTCAAGCACAGCATAACTAGGTGCTTCGGGCTCAGTCTCCCATGAGATGGCTAAAGCCGTCAGCCAGGCCTGTGGTCTCATCTGAGGACTCCATAAGGGTGAGGTACTTGCTCCCAAGCTCACACGTGTGCTTGCTGGCAGACCTCAGTCCTCACAACATGTGATCCAAGTTAGAACAAGAAAGGGCCCCCAACATGGAAGCCACAGGCTTTTCACAACTTAGGTTCAGAAGTGATACCCCATCACTTCTGCCATCTGTTTATTAGGTGTGAGTCAGCAAATCCAGTCTACACTCGCGGGGAGAGGATTACACAAGGGCATGAGCGACAGGGGTGAGATTATCAAGGCCCATTTTAGAGGCTACCTGCCACAGTCACCCAAACATAATGCAGCTTGTTTTGGTAAGTGGTAAGAAACACTGGACAACAGATTAGAAAGGAAATTGGAAGGACATTTATCTGATTACTTAGTCACATTTACTTTTTAAAGCTGCTCCAAAGTTTTGCTCAAAGTGTCTTCACTGATCAAAACCAGTTTTGATTAATTTTATAGTCAGTAGCTAGATCTCAGCAAGAAAGCTATATACAATCAAGGAAGTGAAATCTCAGTAGAAGAAAATGAGTTTAGCTTTATTTATTTATTATCAAATGATTAACAATCTCATATGCCCATGTTTTTAAAGGGAGAACCAGGTTTCATTGGTCCTCAAGGAGAACCAGGCTTACCAGGTTTACCGGGAACAAAAGTAAGTGGCTGGCCTGCCTTCCTCCCTCCCTCCCTCCTTCCTTTTTTCCTTCCTGCCCTCCCTCCCCACTTCTTTCCCTCCCCCCTTCCTTCTCTCCCTTCTTTCCTTCCTCCCCCCTTCCTTTCTCTTTCCTCTCTCTTTCTTTCTTCTTTCTTTCTTTCTTTCTTCTCTTTCTCTCTTCTTTTCCTCTCTCTCTCTCCCCCTCCCTTCCTTCCTTCATTCCTTCCTTTGTTCTTTCTCTTATCTCTCTTTCTCTTTTCTTCTTTCCTTCCCTCCCTTCCTTCCTTCCTTCTTCTTTCTTTCTGAATTTTTTGTCATATATATTTAGTCCACTATATTGAAAGAAATGTGGGGTAACTCCATAATTTAGGTGACCAGATATTTTTGCCTAATCGAGAATGAAAGCAGCTTAACCCACTCATTACTAACACTTCTAATGGAACCACTATGTTCAATATTGAGTAGTGAAAAGTTACTTCTAAAAAGCCTTAGACAAGACAACAGGATGGTAGAATATATTAGTTGTTCCACTTGTCCCCCAGATTGCTCCTAAACTAATAGGATACTGTTAACCTCCTGGCTATATGGAAAGGTAGAGGAATTTTGAGGAGTGGAGATAGAACTTATTAACTCCTGCTCCTCGTCACCAATTTCAGGATATACTTGTAAATCAAAGGTTATGCTTCCCATTACTTCCTAGATTTCAAAGGCAAGAACTGATGTCATATAGATTCCTAAGTGCCTCATCCCAAAAGGATCTACCCTGAATAACGTCTGTGAAAATACTCTATAATGAAAACCATCTCATTATCTTCTACTTGGCAACCCTAGAGAGGGCTCTAAAAGCAAACTCTATATGCTGCCATATAAAAAAAAAATGCTGCTATGAATATAGTCAGACCCAGAGTTCTCTTTTCATCTACCATGAAAGACATAAAAAGTGCAGCTCTGATGGTGGAACTTTATTCATGACAGACTCATGAATCAAAGAAGGGGCAAAATTACATCAAACTACATTCTTTTATTTTTAAACCATAGCGGTCTTTGCCTCAATGTGTATTGCATTCAACAGAAATAATCCAGGGATGATTTCCAAGAGTTGCAGAAGTATGTTCATGGTCTGTTCTGACAGAAGCATCCTCATTTCTGCTGGTCAAGTGAAAATAACTCTTAAACCTAGTAAATGGAAACTGTGTATGTCCTGTGAGGGGGGGACTGAAACGCCATCGGATTATGCAAAATTGTTTTTCTTAAGAAATTTCTTCACATAGTGAGCCTTCAGGCTTATTAACAAAATATGAGGAATGCCTATTTTAGCCTGCACAGATTCACACAAGAAATGTCTTTCTGGAATAAAAAGAGTGAGAGCAAGAAAATAATGAGCATTCCCTATTAATATGAGAGCTGTTGTATTTATTCAGGTTTGTAGCCTCAGAGCCAGAGGAGGCAAAAAGGCAGCCTCGCAGTTGGGCATGATACACAAAGAAAGGGAGACCTGGTCAGGGAAGGAGAGAGCCAGGAGTGAACTGGATCGAAAACGTGGCATTTTGTTTGCTGTACAAGAGAAAATAGAAAAAACACAAGCAAGAGAGAATAGAGTTCATTCCTAAATATCTTTTCTTTAGTTACCTGATTTTAAACTATTCTGCAGTTTCAGAAAAAGATCCAGATGTAGAGCCATAAAATCAACATTAATTACTGTTATGAAGAACCTAGCATGATTTTATAGACCAGAGACTCTTATAACAGATACTACCCTGAACCCCAAATAAAAGTAAAGAGTATACTGTACCTATTTTGTATTTCCACAGAAGGGATATGGATAGGAAATTCATTTTACTAACATTATTTTGAGGTTGTCAGCTGAATTACCTATCTTAACTCAGGCGTTAAAACAGCAGCATGCACGTGCACACATATACACACACCAATATTATTTGAACATCTAATTTGTGTTGAATCTACATATGTTAAGTATAAATGTCACGGTTGGTTCAGTATCATAATGGGAAAGTCATGATTATTTTAAAAGTCTCTTTCAGTTCAACACCACTCTTCCACTAGTGTAGGCAGTCTGGATTTGTACCACTAAATTCAGATTTATAAAGTAACAACTCATGGGACTATGTTTCTTATTCCCAACACAGTGAAGAGAAACTCATAATGAATAAAGATATGTAATGGCATTAAAAAATGCTGCATCTTTTCTACCTACATTAGTACCTGAGGGGGACCTGTATCAGTCTAAGGAAATGGGGATGCTGGGCATGGTGATTCATGCCTGTCCAGCCCTTTGGGAGGCTGAGGCAGGCGGATTGCTTGAGCCCAGAAGTTTGAGACCAGCCCTGGCAACATGGCAATACTCCATCTCTACTAAAAATACAAACATTAGCTGGACATGGTGGCACATGTCTGTAGTCCCAGCTACTTAGGAGGCTGAGGTGGAAGGATCACCTGAGCTTGGGAGGCAAAGGTTGCAGTGAACAGAGCTCACACCACTGCACTCCAGTCTGAGTGACAGAGTAAGACCCTATCTCGCCAGATATAATATGCACCAAAAGTAAAATAAATTAAAAAAATAAAGACCCTACCTCACAATAAAAAAAAAGAAGAAGAAGAAGAAAGAAGAAAAGAAATGAGGCTATAGTCAGATATTTTAGAATACTTTCACTAATACTGTTTATTCATTAATTTGCCAATGTTTTTACCAAATATTTTTCTGTATATGAGCATGGGAAGTAAATGCAACAGCAACAGTGTCTATTTTCCTGAAGCTTTCATTCCAGTGTGAATGAGGAAGAGATGGAAGGAGGGAAAGAAGTAAACAAATAAATAATTTAATTTCAGAGGATGACAGGGAACTAATTAGGGACATTGTAACAAAAAGTGATTCTAGCTGAGTGTGGTGTGCACACCTGTCCCCCTTCCTACTCAGGAGGCTGAGGCTGGAAGACTACTTGAGCCCAGGAGTTTGAGGCTACAGTGTGCTATGATACTGCCTGTGAATAGCCACTGTACTCCATCCTGGGCAACATGGCAAGATCCCCTCTCTAAAAATATATAAATGTTAAAAGTAAAGACGTATAGACGTCGCTCCTGTGCAAACTACAGATAAATGATTTTTAAGGGTTTTTATTTTTCATAGTGGACTGCTTTATAATTATTCTGTAATTCTTAAATTATTAAAAGAAATGCCAAATAATTTACAGTTTTTTAATAACTTTCATATACCAACAGAAGCTTCTTAGTCTCACTCAACAGGGTGATAGGGTGGGAGATGAAAAAAAGCAGAAAGCCCTTCTGTTTCTGGCCCATTGTGTCTGTCTTCTGTATCTAGAGAGGTCCCTTGTCTTTCTCCCAGCCTCTCTATTTTTACAACCTCTTAAGTTGCTGTTGAGAAACCTACCGAGTCTTAACTCTTGCCTCCTGCCTTTCTTAGCCCTTGGCTAACCTATCCCACCTCCCCTACAAAACCACAAAGCCTTCCTCAAGTGGGCATGATACAGATAAGGATCTTGAAATGTAAAGCCCTACATGACTCACCACAGATCCAATTCTATTTTCTTATCCTTTCCAAAATGAAGTGGTTCCTTCAGTGAGGAGAGCACCTCTTTCATCCATAAATATGCCATCAACAGTCTGAATTCTAAATGTTTGACTATTGAAATTCTACCCCTTATGCAAGAAGCCAGACACTCTTTACTCTGTGTTTAGGGAGTATAAAAAGGTACCATCTTCCTGGAGGGCAATTTAGCAAGTTTTAAAAAATATTCATACTTTTTGACCTAGCAATTTTCCAACTAGGAATTTATCCTGAGAGAATGATCAAAGATGTGCAAAAGATTTACATTTAAAAACATTTATGCAAAAGTTGAAGATCAAGTACAATCAGTTTTACCCACTTTAAAAGCTTTGTGACTTTGAGCAATTTACTTAACCTCTGCAAACTTTGGCTTCCTCATCTGTAGAATATGGATAAGAAGACTTTTCTCATTTGTCCTGAGGATTAAATAGGATAATGCATATAACATGTTTTGTGCCATTCCTGCACTCATCCATGCTACAGTCATCAACAGCAATAATTATGAAATAAACCCTACTCATCCTTCAGGACACGACTCAAGTCTCACCTCCAGGGATCCAACCCACAACAATAGAAACCAGTGGGGATTCCCCTTTTGTCACGTATGGCTTTACATTACTCCTTAATCCTTAACCGTTTTGGTTTTGGGGTTCCTGTCTGCCTAAGTAGATCACTAGCTCCTTGAGGACAGTAGTCGTATTTATACTTCACGGAGAGATGACCATATTAAAAAACTGTAAAACCTGTGTGGCTAGCACCATTCTGAACACTTTTACATTCTAAGTTATGAGATGAGTACTATCTATAACTTTAGCCATTTTACAGAGGAAACTGAGGTGTATAGAACCTAACTAACTTACCTTAGAACACAGAATTGGTCAATGGCAGAGCCAGGAGTAAACCTAAGATGCTGGATTACAGAGCCAGGAACTTAACCCCTTTGCCGTGCTTCTTGCCAGTAGTGCTTAAAAAGTGACTGCAGAATGAAAATGGATATCCCTTCCTATCTTGAGGTATAATAATGGTCCTTATCAATTCCCTTTAAAGGTCTTTCTATTTGCCAACATAGCTATTTGACAGGCATTTACCCAACCATTTCCTTATCCATAAAATGGGGATGATAATACAAACATTGAATAATTGCATATTAGTCAAGGTTCTCCAGAGAGACAGAACCAATAGGATATTTATATAAGGAAATAGCTAGATGAGAGGGAATTTATTAGGGGAATTGGCTTACGCAATTATGGAGGCTGAGAAGTCCCACAACCGGCTATCTGCAAGCTGGGGGAGACCCTGAGTTGACGGTAGTACGGCTCAGTCCAAGTCTGAAGACCTCATGTCCAGGGAGGCAGATAGTGTAACTTTCAGTCTGAGGCTGAAGGCGTGAAAGCCTGGGGGCCACTGGTGCAAGTCCCAAAATCCAAAGGCCAGAGAACCTGGTGTTCTGATGTCCAAGGACAGGAGAGGAAGGGTCTCAGCCCCAAAGAGTTTGCCTTTCCTGTTCTATCTGGGCCCCTGGCAGATTTGATGGCACCCCCTCACATCGAAAGTAGATCTTCCTCACCCAGTCAACAGACTCAACTGCCAGTGTTCTCCACTAACACTTTCACAGACACACCCAGAAGCAATGATTTATTATCTTTCTACATGTCCCTTAATCCAGTCAACTTGACACCTAAAATTAGCCCCATCATGAATTGTTTTTATTATAAAATGAGATGATAATTCATGTAAGAGGTTAATACAGTGCTTGGTACAGGGTAAATCAGTGAAAACATTCTGTTTTCTTGTTTCACTCAACTCACTTGTTAATCTACAGGGACCAGCCTATGTGGGGGGAATGGCCATTGATGTGTTTTGTAATTTGTGACAGGGTGAACGGGGAGAAGCAGGGCCTCCTGGAAGAGGTGAGCGAGGGGAACCTGGAGTCCCCGGACCAAAGGTCAGTTATTCTTACACTGGAAAATAACCATTCTCTGGTTTGATTTGATTTAGAACACAAAAAACTAAAACAACAAGGCACATTGGCTCACACCTGTAATCCCAGCACTTTGGGAAGCCAAGGCAGGTGGATCACCTGAGATCAGGAGTTTGAGACCAGCCTGACCAACATGGAGAAACCACATTTCTACTAAAAACGCAAAATTAGCCGGGCATGGTGGCACATGCCTGTAATCCTAGCTACTTGGGAGGCTAAGGCAGGAGAATTGCTTGAACCTGGGAGGCAGAGGTTGCAGTGAGCCAAGATCATGCCATTGTACTTCAGCCTGGGCAACAAGAGTGAAACTCTGTCTCAAAAAAAAAAAAAAGAGACTGGCACATTAGAGTAACAACATGGAAGCCAGTATGGTTGGAAAATTGAGTGAGGGCCAGAGGTTAGTAATGAAGTCACAGGGATAAACAGGCTTGACCATCCACTTCCCTGTAAGCCATGGTAGTCTTGGGATTGTCTTCCAAGCAAAGGGAAACCATAGAGAGCAAGTTGAACCTGAGTCCAATCCTAGCTTAGCCACTTTGTAGCTATGTGACCTAAGCAAATTACTAGCTCCTCTTAGATGCTAAAATCCGAATTTATAGAAGGGTACTTAATAAATAATGGCCATTTACATTCATCAGTAATTATGAGTATTGTTAATGCCATGATATATAAAGTTAATAAAAAATTTTATATTCAAATATAAACAGCTCAATCACAAATAGTTTGTTGAAATGCACACCAATTGATTCTTTTCAAAAGAGATTTTACAATTCATCTTACTCTGTTTACTCTGTTCAGTGAGCAAATTGATAGCCTATCCAAATGTAGAAGTGCTGTTATATTAACACATTATCACTCAATGTGTATTAAAACTTAGGAAAAAATCTCTGTCGATAAGTGCTGTATTAGTTTCTATGGTGACTTGATGGAGTGTAACACCTTGAAAATATTAGAGCTAAGGATTTATTTGACTGCTCAACATTATTCATTTAAACTTCCTGAAAACTAACGTGGTCACACTTTATTTTAATAGCCCATCCTGGAGACACAGGAAAAGATTTACTCTCTGGTGAAAAGGAAATTGATGCAGGCAAACACTGTTGAGACTATTGAGAATTATTCACAGAGCTCTTCTCATCCACTGATGGGAGGGCAGCCTTCAGAATAATCATGGAATGAACCGATGAGATAGCGATGATATTTATGTTTAGTATTATAATAAACGACATTCTGTAGAGACATATATTGAGGCAGTTAAAATAAAGTGTTTCCATTTTTCTTCGTTATTCTGAGTCACTGCTAATTTCTTTTTTTCTGTTCTTATCTCCTCTATCATTTTATCTTTTTCACCCTCTTATTCTCCTGTAATAGGGGAAACAAGGTGAATCAGGAACTAGAGGCCCAAAGGGGTCAAAGGTCAGTAACCAGATAACCATTTAAATATAACATGAGGCCTTCAACATCCATGCTTTTTGCATTTGCCACAGAGGCGTGTTTTTCATGTTTTTAATTAAACTCTTTCATACAGTGGGATTGCAATAATTATTGCAAAAGGGATTGCAGTATCTCTATGATGATATTTCAAAACAATGGGTTTCTTTCATCTGGCTTGTTTTTGCATAGTCTTCTGCTTCAGAAGATTCTTTAAGAGAAGTTGCATTTCCTATTTCATAGAAATAGCTTCTTAGAAAAAAAATAAGAACTTTCCTTAAATTATGTATTATATAATCTTATTTTTTATTTCCCAGCTATCTTTGTGATAAATGCTCAGATTATACTCTGCTTTTTAGTTAACTCCCTTTGTTGCATTAAAATTTTACTGCCAATTGAAATTCTCTTCTATATCATACTCCTTATTCTATCTGCAATAACATATATACTGTCAGCAGAATCATGTTATTTAAAATGCCATTAGCTACTATTATGGAAAAAATGTGTGCAAGATGAAGAATACAGAGAGCAAAGATTATTAATACTTCATTCATGGCAAATTTATTATGATCAATGTTATTAGCATAACGCAGATGGGAAAAATTATAATCCATTTTCCTGCTTATCTTCATTCATCCTTACCTGGTTTATAGGAATCTGTAGAAAGATGTATAAAAATGCTTTGAAGTTTATACAGAAAAAGGACCCATAAACTTAAGGTGGTTTTAAAGAACCTTTAAATCTATACAGGTTCAAATCTCTTCTCCAAAGTTTCAGTTTACATTTCTAAGAATTTTGTGGGCTTAGACTATTCCTGCCGTCTCTACAGTTGAGGTAATGCCACCATCAATGAAACTTCAGATAAATTTCATATTGCACTGGAAAAAAGAGAGAGAGCTGGGTTTGCCCTGCCCTTGACCTTCAGCCCTGCCAACCTGTTCCAGCTGGCTGCTGTCCACTTCAGCACAGTCTGAGTGTTAAAATGCCTATACCAACAGATGAACTTTTCCCTAGATCCCCAGCATCAGAGGGAGGCCTAGCCTGTGACCTTCCTTTCCTAATTCTCCCTAGAATGACCTGTCTACTCCTTTCCTGTCCCAATTATCTATACTTTTCTTCTCAGAGGACAGACAACACAATTGTTGGCTCTTTTTCCCTTTGCCCTAAGTCTCTTGATGTTAAAGAAAGAATGTGGCTCAATCTGCAAGGTAAAAGCTTACTTTGGGTTCCGTAGAAACCATTGTTTTGCTTTTGCAGATCCTACCTCGTGGGACCGTTACCATATATATTGTTATTTCAAGATACTGTATTGCCTGAAAAGGGAGTCTTTTTTTAAAAAGGAATTTTAATTATTTTCAACCTGCATCTTTAAAAAGCATTTGCCATTTTGGTGGTGGCTGCTATTGTTTTTCACTTCAGAAGTTCATATTAAAGGTGCTGCTGTATGGTGTAAATACATTCTTAGATGAGAGATTTCTAGACTTCCCCACTTCTAGACTTCCCCACTTCTAATTAAGTTTTTTCTCTTTCCAACGGGAAAAGGGGGATCGTGGAGACAAAGGGGACACTGGAGCTCAGGGACCAAGGGTGAGTGTTCCTCTCATCCATCTAAACTTTTGCTCCCTACAAGCCCAGATTTGAATTTGTGTCTGCATGGCTATTCTTATGACATCTGTATTAATAATATTCAATAATAGTATTAGAAGCAGACTACTGTAATTATTCCTGAAACACCCCTACCTCCTTTATTTTCCTCACTAGGATCAGTGAGTGTAGGGATTCCAATATATAAAATAAGCTTATTTGAATAGGTCTTAAGAACTCTCCCTATCTCCTTTCCCGCTGTTAAACGAGCCCATACCCATCTAGCTACTGGAATTTTCCACTTTTCAATTAACTCAATTATAAAGAAAGCAATAACCCTTATATTCACAGTCTTTAAAAAAAAAAAAGTCAGGGAATTAGGACATGACTAATGGAAATTAAGTAGCAGATCTAATAAGTAGGGTAGCAGTCTTAAAAATATACATGTATTCTATTGTTTGATCTCTATTTGGTTTAAATTTTGTGGCATTCATTCCTGATGGGAAAGCCAAGCATTTTTCTGCAGAACAATGTTCTATCTTTTTAAAGAATGAGGGCCGGGCACAGTGGCTCAGACCTGTAATCCTAGCACTTTGGAAGGCTGAGGTGAGGGATCACCTGAGGTCAGGAGTTCAAGACCAGTCTGGCCAACATGGTGAAACCCCATCTCTACTAAAGATATAAAAATGAGCTGGGCGTGGTGGTGCATGCCTGTAATCCCAGCTACCTGGGAGGCCGAGGCAGGAGAATTGCTTGAACCCAGGAGGCGGAGGTTGCAGTGAGTCGAGATTGTGCCACTGTACTCTAGCCCGGGTGACAGAGTGAGACTCTGCCTCAAAAAAAAAAAAAAAAAGAGGAAGCACTGTATAAGGTATAGATGAGGAACAAAAGGTTAGAGGATGCTTTAATAAATATGAATAAAGCCAATAAAATTTTACAGGTCACATCAGATTATCCTATATTGTAATTTTCAGAAAATAGTTTTAAAAATTAAATTGTATGTATTTTTAAAATCAGATTTCTTATCTTGACCCTACCACAGACAGGATGTAAGAAGTGGTTTGCCTCCTTTGAAATAAGGATAAATTTTGAGCATAATTATTCATATATTATAAAGTACAGTTGGGCCTCAGTGGGGAAATGATGGTCAGAGAGAGCTGTGAGTTGGTATTTCTGTTTCTGCTACAGTCCACCTTATGTGCCAAGCTAACACCCATGATGTTCCCTTGGTCGGTTTTTGTCACAGGGTCCACCTGGTCAAAAAGGAGATCAAGGAGCCACTGAGATCATAGACTACAACGGCAACCTCCATGAAGCCTTACAGGCAAGTGGCTGCTCCCTGCCCTGACACACACTGAGAAGGATGCTGAAGAACATCCTTGTAACGTGTGGAAATGAGTTTCCACACCCTCTAACCTCAGAGGACTCCTCTGCTCAAGGCACCCCTTCTTTCTGTTCTCCAGAACCCATCTCCTTCTCTCTGGCCCAGCTTATCTTCTGAATTTTATAGCATTTTTAATCCCTTTTTTCCTTTCCCTTCCACCTTCAAATATAGTTAAGCCTTATGAGGGATAAACCTTGTGTGTGTGTGCCCAATTTTTGCCTCCTTGCTTGCAGAGAGAGCTTGGCAAGGCAATCAAGAGCTCTGTGCCTCTGGGGCTGGAGCTGACTGCATTCAAATCTCAGCTCTCTTGCTTACTAAATGTGTGACGTAGGACAAGCGATTTCACTTCTCTGTGCCTCAGTTTTCCCATCTACAGAATGAGAGTGGAAGTAGTATCTGCCTCATTGGGTTGTTGAGAGAAGAGCAAATGGCACAATATATACTATACTCTTAGAGCAGTGCATGGCATATAGTAAGCCCTCTGTATTTCTTATTATTGTTACCATATAATTATTTTCTTCTCATTAAGTAAGCAATAGACTGTCTGGCTTGTCTCTATCACCTTTGCTTCCTATTAATTCTTTTCATGTGTAGACTCCTGCATTCTAGCCTCTGTCATCATTCTGTTGCAACTTCTTTTACAGAGGTCAATGATAACCTATATGTCAACTCCACTAGACCCATCGCCCTTGACTTTTTTGTGATATTTATATCAAACCACTTTCCTTTTGAAACTTTTTTTGGGTCTCCCTGACCTTCTATTTTTATTTCTTTTTTTTTTTTTTTTTTTTTTTTTTTTTCTTTGGCATATCGCCTTTATTTTTGTGTTTCTAATTTCTCTGTCCATTCCCTAGGTTTTGGTATCCTCAAGTCTCTGATCTTTTCTTGGTACAGTCACTCCCTCTGTGTCCTTCCACACTGTGGCTCTCAAATCTTTCATCTCCAGATATAATCTGTGTACTCCCCCAGCTGTCCAAGAATATTCCCGTTATGGATGTGTCAATGCCTTATCAACTTCCATCAATTCATACAATTATACTGGATACCTTTCCTACCTACCAAATGAGTCCCTTTTTTAAGTAACTGGTTTCTGTTGGTTATAATATGAATCTGAATTTTGGGGGATAGAAACTTTAGGGCCATTTTTAAACTATTCTTAGTCCTTCACTTATTCTCTCTCACCAAGGGGCTGCTATTTTCTTTGTCAAAGTATCTCTTGAGATTGCCTGTTCCTTCCATTCCCAACTGAGTCCACATCCTGTTTACTTCCTGCCTAGTACAGCAACAGCTCCCTGACCAATGACTCCTTCCCTAGTGCCTCCTTGTCCTTCTCATTCATCTTGTGTATCACTCCAAGATTAATTTTTATAAACGATCATGGCTTCGGTAGCTCTGATTTGCTCAGAAACCGTAATGACCCCCTGTTGCTTACTCTATCAACCCCAAGCTTCTCCAACTTAAGCCTCTCTAGTCATGCCCTTCCTGTGTAGGACTCTTCATTTCTCCACAGCACAGTTTCTCCTGGCATAATCATTTTTATCATATCCATACAAATCTCCTCCTTTTTGCCTGGGTTCATCCCCTTCTTCTTTCCTTTCTTTCCCGTATAAATTCTACACAACAATTCACTACTGCTGCCCAGGTGAGTTCTTCCTCTTAATCTTTTTAAACATTAGTAGAGAAGGTCCAGTGGTTTATCATTTAAAATCAAACTCCATAGTTGATTTTAGTCTGAGCTCTTACCAAACTGTAAGCTTGGCGACAGAAAAACATTTTATGCTTATATTGTCTAGGTATGTAAATATTAAGTAAACAGTTACTAGTTGAATAAGTATACTTAATTCATACAAGCCATTCTTTGCTTGTAAGCCAGATTCGTTGTTTTAAATATTTCTCTGCCACTTTGTACCTGTTTGAATTATTTTTCCATCTTTATGATTTTACTAACACAATCTAATTATGACAGATCTCTACTTCTATAGGTTTTTTGCTACAACTATCATTTTTAACTAGTAAAGTACTAAGTCATTTTTTTTTTAATCTGTCTTCAGCTCAGCCTATTTTTTGGCCTTTTCATTATTTTTCTTCTGGTAAAATGCAAAGAAAAGCATGTTTACTGCTTGGAGAAATGTTGCTTGGACAGTATCTTTAGTCAAGAGCTTAAATTAGTGTTCCTCTGTGTAATTGGATTAGATACAAGCAGTAGCTTCTGGGTTACAGTCAAGTTCTAGAACTAGTTTTCTAAATTGTTCCCTTTTCCCCACAAGTTGATAACTATGTAAGGAAAGAAAGGGAGACAGAGACAGAGAACACAAAGTTTTGGTGTGCCTACTATGTTTTCAAAGTTCTTCTAAAATATAGGAAGTTTTTAAAAACTTAATTTATTAGCAATGTTGTAAATTGCCCTTGGACTACTTCCAGTGGCCCCATAATTCCTGCTACCACCTTTAAGAGGTAGCTGCTTTCTTATCCAAGAACTGCTCCAATATAATTGGCATTTTCTGCAACACTGTGATCAAGTGCTCAAAGCGTTCTTTGCATGAGCTGGGTCTGGCATGAGGCAAGCTACCCTTAGTCTAAAATGCAAATCTCTGTTTCCATCTCATTCCAAATCTCATTTCCAAAATGACTCAGCCCTCTATTAGCTGAGTCATTTTGGGGAAATTGCTTAATGTATCTATATTATAGATACATTGATCTTATCTGCAAAATGAGGATGTTATTGGAATAATTTTTTTTCTGTGAGTCCATGAAACCTAATACTATTCTTAGGGTTATTTTTCAGAGCTTCTGAACACCTTTTACTGATATGCCTAAAAGCACTGTACTTTTTAAAAAATATGACACCCATATCTTGATATGAAAAGATATATCTCTTTTTTCTCATCTTTAGTTCTGTATGACTGCAAAGCAGTCAATATCCATCTTAGTCAACTAGTTCATGCTTATGTCTCAACCTAAAGGTTTATTATTCTTAAGGGGTTGGTTGTTATTCAACTAAATGCCATGCTTATAAAGAGCTTATAGTTATTTTTTTACATCAGAACTACTGGTGCTAACATAGTGCTCTAGTGAATTGGATCCCTAATAAAATTAGTTACATTAGATTGAGAAGAGATGGTAGACATTTATTCTTTTAATTCTCTAACCAGTGATGGATATTTACAGTTTTGCAGGTTTTATGTCATTATTACCCCTTTTAAAACAATCTGCCAAAAATATTCTAGGATGATCAGATAAATAGAAGCATATTACAGTTATAATCATACCATATTAGAAATATAAAATTATATCGTTGCCTCTATTGAAAACTGTTATTTACATAAACGTTGCCATAAGCTATTTATTTTTATTTAAGGTGGTTAAATTTCCACAAATTAGTAGCAAAACCTCTCTTTCCTAATTGACTCTTTAAAAAAATTCTCATTACCATCTAAACTAAACCTGTTCTCTAGTGTGAATCATGGGTGAGTTTAAGCTTTCATCATTATGAGAAATGAGAGAAAATAACCTTTAATTCTAAAGAGATTGAGATAAACATTTCAGGGAATAAATCACAAAGCAGGCTGCTGGGATTATCCAATTTGCAGTTTCTATAGTTCATGCCTCCCATTTCACATCATATCTCACCAGAGAATGGCATGTCTTTTTCCATCACTACCAAAAATTCTGGTTTTCAAATCATTACTTGAGTTTAAGAGAGAACCCTGCTGAGTTTATATAGCTTTAACTTGGATTTGCCACATATAAGAAATGCACAGTGAGCCAAAATCGTGAGGACTTCTCTGTGTGTCTGCATACTGGTGCTTCCAGATGGTGGTCAAGACTATGTATTTGTGAAGTTTGCTCAGCTTGTCATTTGTTTTTCTATTAGCTGGATTGAACACTATACAATTTTAAAGTTTTACAAGTATACTTATTTAACAAAATCATTTAAACTCCATCTGTTAGGTCAGTTACCATTAATAATATTCTTTTATTTTGCAGCTCATTATTAAACATGTTATCCTTAATTTAAAAAAAATAAAAACTAGCATTATGTTCAGGTGAAAAATGAATTCATATATGGCACATGTTGGAAAATCTCAGAAAGCTCAGATCTGAAGCTCTCTTTCCTTTTTAGGGCTTTATGACCCTGTTTTCTAGTTAAAAAGTAGCATGTAATTGGAAGGCAATGATAAAGATATTATTTTTACTCTGTAAATTTCTAATAGCCTTGTTCAAATGACTTATCTACACTGTAGGAACAAAAGAAAAGTAGCTTTCTCGTAATTAGAAATCCAATTCTTGTTCTAGGTGAATCCCTGAAGAATAAAGTAAATAGTGTTATATTCCACAGATATGGTGGTGTAAAATTCTGGGGCCTTATTTTTTTCTTATAACCTTGCCCCCAGTTTGCGGAGATTTTTACAACAATTTAAAAAAAAAACACAGTTAAAACAGCTCAAATCAGAGATTGGAGTGGAGTAGTGGAAAACAGAAGAATGGTGTTCAACTGATATCCACGAGTTTGAATGTAATTGAATAATATTTCTCTATGTCCAGAGTTCCTAAAAAAAATGTTCTCCCCTCTGTGATTTCATAAAGTGATTATCAACCCCATAGAACTTTCAGCACAGAGCCTAGACCAGAAAACATTAATTCAAAAATACGATTTATGGGATTAGGAATTATGTTTCAGAGATTCAGACTTTTAAGACAGTGTGTTTTGTTACTGAAATTAGATTAATTATTTGAGTATGTACCCAGTAATGGGATTGGTAGGTCAAATGGTATTTCTACTTCCAGATCCTTAAGGAATCAAAGGAATCACCACACTGTCTTCCACAATGGTTGAACTAATTTACACTCCCACCAACACTGTAAAAGCATTCCTATTTCTCCACATCCTCTCCAGCATCTGTTGCTTCCTGACTTTTTAATGATCACCATTCTAACTGGTGTGAGGTGGTATCTCATTGTGGTTTTGATTTGCATTTCTCTAATGACCAGTGATGATGAACTTTTTTTCATATGTTTGTTGGCTGCATAAATCTCTTCTTTTGAAAAGTGTTTGTTCATATCTTTCACCCACTTTTTGATGGGGTTTTTTTTTCTTGTAAATTTGTTTAAGTCCCTTGTAGATTTTGGATATTAGCCCTTTGTCTGATGGATAGATTGCAAAATTTTTCTCCCATTCGGTAGGTTGCTCCTTGACTCTGATGATAGTTTCTTTTGCTGTGCAGAAGCTCTTTAGTTTAAAGATCCTATTTACCAATTTTGACTTTTGTTGCAATTACTTTTGATGTTTTAGTCATGAAGTCTTTGCCCATGCCTATGTCCTGAATGGTATTACCTAGGTTTTCTTCTAGGGTTTTTATGGTTTTAGATCTTATGTTTTAAGTCTTTAATCCATCTTGAGTTAACTTTTGTATAAGGTGTAAAAAAGGTGTCCAATTTTAGTTTTCAGCATATGACTAGCCAGTTTTCCCAACACCATTTATTAAATAGGGAATCCTTTCCCTATTGCTTGTTTTTGTCAGGTTTGTGAAAGATCAGATGGTTTTAGATGGTGTGGTATTATTTCTGAGGCCTCTGTTCTATTCCATTGGTCTTTAAAACTGTTTTGGTACCAGTCTACTATAAAGACATACACACATATTTTATTACAGCACTATTCACAATAGCAAAGACTTGGAACCAACCCAAATGCCCATCAGTGATAGACTGAATAAAGAAAATGTGACACATATATACCATGGAATACTATGCAGCCACAAAAAAGAATGAGTTCATGTCCTTTGCAGGGACATGGATGAAGCTGGAAACCATCATTCTCAGCAAGCTAACACAGGGAACAGAAAACCAAACATGGCATCTCAGTCATAAGTGAGAGTTGAACAATGAGACACAGAAAGGGGAACATCATGCACTGGGGCATGTCAGGGCTAGGGGAGAAGGGTAGGGATAGCTTTAGGAGAAATACCTAATGTAGATATTAGGTTGATGGATGAGTAAACCACCATGGCACATGTATACCTGTATAACAAATCTGCCCGTTCTACACATGTATCCCAGAATTTAAGTATAATAAATAAATAAAAAGAAAAAAATTCATTTTTCTTATTAAATTCACAAAAAATATTGGAATGCAAAAAAAAAGAAATTAGATTAATTCTATGTCAACTAATATCTTTAGTCATGTCACACACACATATACAAAGTTAATTTTAGTGCAACAAATGAGCTGCGGATTCAAAGAAAAAAAATATATAATTGTGTCTTTCAGTTTTCTCTAATGAAGTGCTATCTAGAATAGAGCTTTCATCAATAGCAAAATTTCTCAGTTCACAATTATACTGACAAGCCTGTAGCATCTACAACTTTACTGCATTATTTTTTCAATCAGGTGAATTAAAATTTTGACATTTCTTTTTCTTCAGCCAAAAACTTTTTAAATAGGATTCTAGATATAATTTTTTAAACATCTCTATAACTATACTGTATTGAAGATAGGATAATATGTCCTCAGTATCTTGTCAGCTCCTTATAAGATATCAGACTAGCCAAAACATATTTAAAAAGTTGATTATTTCACAATGTATTACTTTACTGTGGCACACAAAATAGATAACTCTGTCTTTATCAATACATTTTCCCAACAGAGGATTACCACCTTAACTGTCACGGTAACTCCTATTGCATGCTTTCTGTGGTGTGTGGTTTTGTATTTGGTGTTGATGCATGCCAGCCAAAATGGTACTAATGTAGACATTGTTTTCATCTGATACTTAATTTTATGTTTTCTTTTATTAATAACCTTTTACATTTGCTCCAGTTGAATCATTTTGTCTGCTTAGTGCAAAAGTCAAGAAAAAAGTGATTGCTGATTTTCTTAAAAATCTCTGGCCTTACCTGAATAATTTGGGAAATCACAGCCTTTGGGGTGGAGGGGCAAGGAGTGTATATGGAAACAAAGCTAATATTTATAGGCTAATTCATCCCAAGACAATGAATGTGGAGCACGGTAGCAATTTTACATTGCCTTATCAAATCTATCCAAAAGCACCTTCCATATTATTTTGACCTAAAATGTGTTAATATTTTAGTATATAAATAGGTGTTTTTTTCTAATTATATAACCAGTGAAATTTTTCCTCATTGCAAATTTATGTTTGGGGATATCTGATGACAATAGAAATAAGGGAGGTATATAGTGTGCCCATTACTTAAGGCATGAATTTTAATACATGTAATTACTGCTTTTAAAAACTGTGCTTTTTCTTGATTTAGGGTCCCCCTGGACCTCCTGGACCTCAAGGACTACAAGGGCCAAAGGTTATTCTTTATTTACTTGTTTCCATTTATCACATACAGTGCAGAGAATGCTACATTAAGTATATGCATCTTTGAAAATCAGTCTTACAAAATGCTGAAGAAGCTGAGATTGTTTTAATATTTTTTTAGAGAGTGAAGAAAAGAAATTGAGGTCTGGACTGAAGGAAGATAAAAAATTAGAAAGAAGAAAGGAAAATAGGAAAAGGAGAGAGAAATTTAATTTGGGGGAAGATATTGAGAAAAAGAATATTAAACAAGGGAAAAACAAGTTCCAGGGAAATTATAAATGTAAAAAACACTGCATATGGTGTGTGAAAGGAAAAGAAAATATTTAATTAAAGGAGGACTGGAGAAAATTTAATTTGACACCAAGAAAATTCCTTGTTTCCAATGCTTTTGGAATAAAAAGAGTAAGGGAAGTTTTAGTATGAAGCATTCACAAATCAAAAGTTTAGGAATAATTTTTCAGTCTTTTTTAATAATGCATTCTTTATTATGTACTTTGTCAGACATTTTGCCATTTAAATCTCATCTAATGAAACATACCAACTAAAAATAGAAGAAGGCTAGTATTGCTTGCTTATATCTAAACTTTGTTGATGGCTTTCTCCCTCCAGACTGAAGCTTAGTCATTCAACCATGTTTGATCAATTAACACATGGCCAGTGATCCTGGCTTTTCAGAACTGAACGACATGTGTTGAAATATGACTTTTGTCATTGGATTCTTGCAGGAGATTCAAGTGATTTCAAAATTCATCTTTTGTTTATGCTTCTTAAGGCAGTTTATTTGCTAAGTCTATCATAACACACATGCACACATATCAGCTTTTGTACCCTTTTGAGTTACTTAAAAACAGTGGTATATAGAAAATTTATTTTTCTATTATATAAAGGAATATAAATTACAGTATTACTGAGCTCCTTACCTATACATTTAGAACATAGATTCTAATTTCAAACAGATTTCATATATAACATTAATATAAGGTGTTGGATTTTTAACTTTATATTTCTTCAGCACATTCTGGTCCCTAAGAGATATAACACACAAAAAAACTACACGTAATTTTTATTCTTGGTGAGCAGCACTGCCTGGCTTGCCATTCTGTAATATCTTGGCAAGCTGGACTAGATATCCTAGAAGGAAGTCTGCAGTTTCTCTTCTCCTTTGTGTAGAATCAACCAAGGGTCTAAGTTCGTTACTTTACCTCCTCACTTGACTACGTCTCCAGAACCAAAATTGTCCCCAAAGCTAAATACGTATCTCATTTCCCACAAACCTCAAAAGCTTCTAGGACTTTTCTCTACAGTCCAAAGGCAAGGAGAAGCCCCAAAGGCATCCATTCTTTGACCCAAAAAGGCAAACAGGACCTCTTAGATAAAAAATCTGTATCACTAAAACCTACATTCCCCTGGTTTTATAATCCAATTGCTATTTATGTATTAATTCAATTATTCAGTAAGTAATTTTTGAACCTCTACTCTATGGGAAGGAATAATATCTAGTAAGGTTACTAGAAAGGCATTCCAATAAGGAGTTTCTAGTCTAAGGAGGAAGATAGGCAAGTAAAGGTGCAATTATTAATAGGTGGAGTAAGTGCATAGAAGGCCCCTCTAAGTCTTAAGAGTTAAGGGTGCCTTTGAGTTGAAACTGAAAGACAGGAAGAAGTTGCCCAGATGACTATCTAGACAAGCAATATGGAGGAAGGGCTGAGTCATTCTCACCTCCTACCCTTGCCATCCTTCCCACTAGACTATCGTCCCTACCCCACCCAACCTACAATGGTCTTATAATTGAGATCTTGTGTTAGCTGATATAGTCCTTTATGTTTTCCATGATCTGTCCTTGAGAAGGTTGGGATAACTGGGGCGGAAAGTAGCTATTACCAAGAGACAGCAAAATGTAGCCTGAGTCTAGTATAGAACCCTTTCTAACCTTGGAACTCAGAATGAATGGGAACTTACTCAGTTAGCGTTTCTCCTTCGTTTATCACACAAGAATTGTTTGATTCCTTACACATCAAATAACTCTTAGAAACCCCATTTGAGGGGTGAAGAATAAATGAATAACTCATGAATTATGTTTTTCTTTTAAACACTTGTGAGTCATATTTTAAAGGGAAAAGCCTAGCAAAGCCATCATTATTGGACCCATGGTGCTGACAAGTATTCAGACCCTGAATGAAACTAGGGCTTAGCCAGGTGCATCCAACCTCAGCAGACTTGTTTGTGGCAAAATAAACTTTGCTGCTACCACAAAGAGCAGGAAATCTGAAATAAGAAAGGGCCCTTCCCCAGCCCCTTTTCTTGCTTCATTTGTTTAGAACCACAAGATCATGCCTTTCTTAAACACTGGAAAGCTCAAGTTTCATGCTGTAGCTCACAGCTCTTAAAGTTTTTACCAGGGAAAGGAGCTCTAGCCATTTCAATATTGTGGTTTATCGTATCACCAAACAGACCTTTCTAGAAAATACAGCCTCAGGTCAGCTCCCTTGGAAACCTGTCTGTGAGGCAGCCCTCTCACAGTCAGAAGAACTGTTTTTTACAAAGTTTCCACAGTATGGGATTCAGGGACATTTGTAATGGGATCCACATAAATGACTCATTGATATAAAATAATGCTTACTTTTCAAGTAATTTGTTTATGTAGTTACCTTTCAAAACTGAAAAGTGACTAAACATTTGCTGTTCAATTAACTCTCTGGCATATGTTACACATTTGTTTATAATGGAACATCTTTAGTTTAAAAAAGCAAACAAAACTCTCTATATTTTGAGTTTGTCAAAAATAAGAATAAATCACAATATGAATAGTAAATTTTAGTTGATTCATAGCACAGTATAAGAAATTGAATTGATCCAAAAGTAATTTTACATGGATTAAGATATCTGATTTATGATATCCTTCAGTGAGGGTTCTCTGGAAATTGCACACTCACAATCATGAATTTGTAACTAACTGCTTGAACTGTGCCAATTAAAATACTGTTGCAAATTCATGAGGCCTTGCATTTTATTTTTTTAGGTTAACTGTTAATGTTTTCCTTTTCACTGAAATTGGAGAGAGAAATCATACAGATATTGTATGGAGAAAAAAAATAACTGAGGCAGATAGGTTGTTGCTATAGGATATGGCCAGTTATCAAATTATGTCTATCAGTTTTCTTTGACCACTCTTTTTTAGCCTGCATCTCACACGGAGAAAAAATAAAAACAATAAAAGCACTGGATCTTAGCTGCATATGAATACTATGCATAGTCTCAAAGAAAGATTATTACTTCCCTTAGTTTAGATATGTGCTATAATAGAATATTCTCAGGCTATGATGCCTTTGCTGAAAGTCAAATTGTACTGTTAACCAACTAGCATCATTTTTTATGTAGTGCAGGATGTTACTAATGAGAAATGGAGATGGGTCATCTATTTTCATCTTAACAGGGAGAGCAAGGATCTCCAGGAATCCCAGGAATGGATGGAGAGCAGGTAATTTTCAAAGACATATGCCTTTATTTAAAGCATAATTCTTGATGGCTACTTTTATTGTAGGTTTGAAGCCAAAATGTCATGAGTGTTGATATTTGATACCCTCTTTCTTTTAACCATTTGTTCTAGAGACTTCATTGACTCTAAAAAGCAATTAGTTTGAAATTAGACCAGTTTTCTTTGCAGAAACATCTAAGCCATATAATACTTAAGTTTTGTTCTTAATACTTTATAGCAATCTACCAGTGACTCCTCTGCAAATTTTTAATAGACTTGTAAAGTCATTACCAAGTTAGTAAAAATAGTCTAATTTTCATCAGTGACCATAGTTTCCATAAAACTAAATCTTGCCTATATGCCTTATTTAGACAATGTTTTCTTTTCCCAAATAAAGATGACACCTAATCTCTAGATCCTTGGAAAATACAGAAACAAGCAGGGCACTTGTAGCTTTACAGGGTATGGTGGTATATCTCTGAGGGTTCCCCCTAAAACAGAAGTTAGCAAGCTTTGTTAATTAAAGGTCCAGATAGTAAATGCTTTAGGCTTTACAGGCCACATACAGTCTGTGTTGACATTTTCTAGTTTCCTTTTTATTTTACTTTATTTTTTGGTTAACACCTCTTAGCATTTTTTAAAAAACACCACCCTGTACAAAAATAATCCCTGGGATGGATTTGGCCCATGAGCCATGGTTTGGCAACACCTGCCCTAAAAGAATCTGAGCTGGAGAACATAGACAGTATTCAGAATTTGGAATGGAATCAAAAGGATTCATTTTAAGATCTTTAGTGTTTTCTCTGTTTCCATTATTTACTCAAGAAATGGCTAAAATCAGGAAAATCATAAGAAGTCAAAAAGATTCTTTTTTTCCTTTTTTTCCCCTTTAATCAAAAGGATTCTTAATGCAGTTAGTGAACATACACTCCTCAGAAGAAAGTATTAGATAGGAAAATTAGGTTTAGGAGATGTTATTTTTAGCATCAGAGTTATATGTTTAAATAATATAATGCCATATTAAATGAACATGTGATAAAAAACGATACCCTAGATGATTTGCTATGTCATAGATCACATAGAATTTTAAAATCTGTTACTTGTCTCACCGTTGGTCATTATAAGTAATTAATTTGACATGCATAATGATATACAATAAGGCCCCTACAGATACAGTAGCTTGCTTTTTTTTTTTTTTTTTTCTATAGACTTTGCAAGGTTTTCTTCTGTCACCAAGTCCAGTGGTTGCCATCCTGCTGCTCTCTATCACTAGATCCCTAAAAAATATCCGGGTCTGATTAACCAGTAGGATCTATCCATTCATTCAGGCACCTACCCACCCAGTGGGTAATTCTGGACTAGGGGCTGTGAAATAGGTACAGTTAAGAAGAAAAGTTCCTTTCCATAAATAATCGTTCTCCACAAATAATTTTTAATAAAAAAAGATAAACAGATTTGTGCAGCCTAGAAGCCCCTTACCATTTAACTATGATCATCGCTAGTGAAGAATGAGCCTATCGGTCATATTGAAGTGAGTTTTCTAGGATGAAAATGCTTAAAAATATAAATTAATGCCAGTATTAATGTTATAAAATTCAGGCCTGGCATGGTGGCTCATGCCTGCAATTCCAGCACTTTGGAAGGCCAAGGTGGGCAGATCACCTGAGGTCAGGAGTTTGAGACCAGTGTGACCAACATGGTAAAACCTCATCTCTACTAAAAATACAAAAATTATCTGGGTATGGTGGCACATGCCTGTTGTCCCAGCTACTTGGGAGACTAAAGCAGGAGAATGGCTTGAACCCAGGAGCCGGAGGTTGCAGTGAGCCGAGATCGCACCATTGCAGTCCAGAGACGCTCTGTCTTAAAAAAAAAAAAAATTCAAAATTCAATTTCTTTAACATTCATAATGCACATTTATCTATTTCCTCACTGTAAAAGGAGAATAAAACTAACATTCTGGCTCGCTTCATAGAGATATCATGAGAACAAAATAAGAACACTGTGAAGAGGTGGTTGTACTTTTAAGCATTGATTGAGCATTAGTGTGCAGCAAATGATCCAATGATTTACCAGTCTGTAGATTGAACCATTGAACACTGATAGTGACTGGAACTTCTGCCTGCAGTTAGGAACGAGGGGAGTATAGTAGGTGGAGATGAGAAAAATTTGTCTGGGTATTTATTATTATATAACACCAGGGCCCGGTTCAAAATACATCCTCTACTATTGAGAATTAAATGTATTAAGTTGTTTTCAGGTCTGGTGAGATAGAATTAGCTGCCAGGTAAAAATATAAAATCAGGAGAATTTATATCAAAACCTAAGTTCATGAAAAACCTGGTTTTTCATACTTAAATAGCCTAATATAACTTAATATATTTCATTACAAGGGGAAATAGTATTGATTGCATGTAGAAAGTTGCTGTAAGGAATAACTACCTAAAAACAAAAATCTGACCCATCTCAACATTGAACCCACCTACTAACCAAATTGATCCAGAATTCTCTTTTCCCTAGGATGTAACTATCAGGGGTCAGTATGCTGTTTATGTGCCAACCCTATCTATCATTTTTAGGGACTCAAAGGCTCAAAGGGAGACATGGGGGACCCAGGTATGCCAGGTGAAAAAGGAGGAATTGGACTTCCTGGATTACCGGTATGTTTATACTTTTATATTATGTTCTTATTAAGATCTATTAAACAATCAGAAAACAGTTATATTATTAGCTGCAATTTCATCTAGTGGTTCATCTAATATTTTTATTTTCAAATATTTGAGGTATTATTGGTTAATTACTCTAGGGAACTCAAATTGTAAAGCATGTAACCAAATGAATTATGAAGTAAGCCTTCATGTTTTCCTTAATTGTTTTCCCTAGAAGATAATAAAATAAACATAGTTGGCCACTTTAATTTAGTATGCATAAGATGGTGGTAACTGGTTACAATAAAATAAACCATAATAAAGAAATGAGCCAAAAAATATTTAAATTAAAAAACAAATTACAAGTAAAAAACAAATTACTCTGGAAAGTGTCCTCTGTGTGTATGATCCTATATGATAGTGTTTTATGGTTTTCCTCATAATTCTGAGAATTTCGAGGAGAAAATGTAAAATTGTTTTAAAAAATGCAGTAAACTCCACTGCCTTGGACTTTTTTATGAAACAAAGAAGTATATAAATATCAGTAAAAACTAAAAGACTTACCTTTGCTGTTTAAATTGCACACCACCATAAAAGATATAACATTTATAACTCAATATATATTTAAAACTGGAGAACTTTAACCAATCAAGCTCAAACTGGTTTTTATTTACTCCGTATTTTATTTTACATATCACCCATAATCCTAGGGATTTTAGTAAGCTTGCTTTTTTAAGCTAGAATGCAAGGAGATGAATCCCTTTTTTCTGTAGCAAGTGCATAATGTTATAAAATGTCAAGAGAACAATGGGGTTGGGGAGAAAATTCTGTTGTCTCTTATGTTGGAAATAAATTTGCTTAATGGTTATTTATAGGGAGCCAATGGAATGAAAGGAGAAAAAGGAGATTCTGGAATGCCGGGTCCACAGGGTCCTTCTGTAAGTCCACGGCGGCTGAACTTCCATGGTTCCTGAACCTTCTCACATGCTGACTTGTTATTTACCTATTCCACCTCTGCCAGGTGGCTGAACAACATCACAAAGACCTTAAACCTCTTGGTTTGTCAAATTGTAGGAGAAACATTCATCAGCCTTGCATAGTGACAGATGAAGTATCTCACAGGTCTGAGGAAGAAGCAGGTTTTCAGAGGACTGGCTAATTCTAAGGAAAAAATCAATGGTTTTCTCATAACAATGGATAGATCTTTGTGAACATAGAACATGCCGGTTAGTTTCTCCAGAGCCCGCCTTCTGCTTAGTGAAATATTTGAGTTTGATAGTGACATTATAGCATTTCTTGGTAATGAGTTCCTTCCTTTTCTTTTAGCATACTTTTGATTTATTCTGGCTTTTGTAGAACTTTTTTTGGAGTATTTTTTTTTTATTCTCACAAGGGAATTTCTAAATCTAGAGAATCAAACACATCACTTATTTCAGTATCTTTCTTCCTCTGCAACTACTAATGGTCTTAGCAGAACCTCAGCACAAGATTCAAGTTGAACTGCCTTATCTAAATGAAGTAACCAAATATATTTTTATTGTTTGAACATACAGATCATAGGCCCACCAGGCCCACCAGGTCCCCATGGCCCACCTGGCCCCATGGTAAGTTTCCCTTTTTTCTAAAATGTAATTGCTTATTTACGAGCATGCTACTAGGGAAAACATGAACACATCCCTCTAAACAGCCAGCTTGCATTTTGTACTACTCTGTGGAATGATGGAAAATACCAGGTGCTCTGAGATACACTAACTTTACCATGTTATCTTTCACTCTCCCAAACACGTATGTTGGGAAGAGATAGAGTAGTTCTCTTCTATGACAGAGGTAAGGAAAGACAGACAAATCTAGCAAGCTCTACTATAACCTTACAGCATGAACGCTGGCAAATCATTTTATCCAGTCGCTGCTCTAACCTGATACCAGTAGAATGAGATTAAGAATCGACTGCACACAATGGCTTATGCCTGTAATCCCAACAGTTTGGGAGGCCAAGGCGAGCAGATCATTTGAGGTCAGTAGTTACCAGCCTGGGCAACATGGTGAAACCCCATCTCTGCAAAAAATACAAAAATTAACTGGGCATGGTGGTACACTCATGTAGTCCCAGCTACTCAGAAGGCTGAGGTGGGAGGATCACCTGAGCCCAGGGAGGCTGAGGCTGTTGTGAGTTGTGATCATGCCCTTGCACTTTAGCCTGGGAGACACTGAGACCCTATCTCAAAAAATAAAAAAATAAAATAATAATAGCCATTAAAGAATGTTTCTTACAAACGTTGAAGTTTGAACTCTTTAATGAAATGTTCAATAAAAACATTTTTTATATGGCATCAAAACATCACATTGTATCCATAAATATATAGTTATTATGTGTCAATTTTTAAGAAGAATATTTATAAAATAGTATGATAAAAGTTGAATCTTCTTTCCACAGATAATATATATTGTTAGATCTTCTCCTTCTCACTTTTATGGTACTTTGATCGATTCACTGAGTCAGGGCCAGTGCTAGCTGCAGGTGTCTTGCAGTGGCCAATGGAGACAGTGACCCTACCCTCAAGGAACTGAGGTCCAGTAAGGAAGGCAGTCATTAAGCCAAGTATAATTCTCTAAATGATAAACCAGTGACAGTTGTGTTAAGGTTAAAATGTCAAAGGCAGAGAGCTTCAAGTGCTTTTGACTGGGGCAGAATAGGATCAAGTCAGGCAGGCTAGATGTGTGTCTCTAAGGTGTTAATAAATCAAAAGACTTCAGTATTACAGAATAAGTAAATTGTGGTCACTCTTTCCTCCCATTGCACTCCAAGAAAGAGCATTATTGGAATGATCTAAGCCACAGAAGGTAGCTAGTCATCCATTTCTGACTAGCTCCATTTCTATTGCATAACATAAACAATTATTATTGATCGTATTTTCTTTCTTTCTTTCTTTTTTTTTCCAGACAGGGTCTCACTCTATCGCCCAGGCTGGAGTGCAGTGGCACGATCATGGCTCACTGCAACTTCTATATCCTGGGCTCAGGTGATCCTCCCACATTAGTCTCCCAAGTAGCTGGGGCTACAGGCACATGCCACCAACTATGCCCAGTTAATTTTTGCATTTTTTGAAGAGATGAAGTTTCACCACATTGCCTAGGCTGGTCTTGAACTGCTGGACTGAAGTGATATACCCACTTTGGCCTTTCAAAGTGCTAGGATTATAGGTTTTAGCCACCTCGCCTGATGTGAACTTATTTTCTTAAAACCAGATGGTTCATTAAGAATTAAGCAAATTACATACTTTCAGCTTTTTAAAAATACTCCCTCTACTATAAGATAGAAGGTTAAGTTAGAAAATGCTATATCCTGTTCATATCATAAAATTAATCCGTTTAAAGGAATTTTAAACCTTATTAAAATGAGATAAGAACACCTGATAAAGTAACAGCCCAGCCTTTTCCTGAAAACGTTTATCTGAAACTTATTGAAAAGCAAAATATTATTCTAATGTGGACATATGTAACAAATATCTAGGCACTGCTCAATAAAAACTTTTTTCTGCAGTTTTATAATTTTACTGACAAATATTTAAATACTCCTTTCTCCAAATAGTTTAAAACACTTGAAAAGTTTACAGCAATCCACAGTAAGCTTAGTTAACTTGACTAGTCTCTATATTTAGATTTTCTACAAAATACATGTTTTATAATCTTGATTCATGCATGTATTATGATTTTCTTCCACCAATAATTATTACAGGAGCCTTGAAGAATTTGTTTTGTAAAAATAAATGCAATGTAAATAATAATGCTTAGCTTTCCTACATAATAATCTTTTCTTTAAACTAAATAAATGATGCTACAGAATCCCAAACTTGGGTATTATCTCCTCACTAGTCTCCTTTGGGTCTGGAGGAGTTAATAGAAAATGTCTCCTCTTCCCTGGCACCTAAAGTCTGGGCCTTCTCTTTGGCAAATTTCTCTTTGAAGTCATATTTTTATTTTATTTAAACTCTTGAAATATCTCATGTATTCCACTCAGATTTTTTAATGGTAATTTGAGTTCAGAATATTTTCCCCACTTCTTTCTTCCATGTATCCCTGGCAGATTTCTTCCTCCTCAAAGGTATTAGCAGACAGAATGGCTATTAATGAATTTCCTATTACAGAGCCACCCAAGAGCTGGAAGGAACTTTTGGTAGGTAATAAATAACATCCACTAGCCTGCCTCTAGCTATAGCTCAAACAAGAAGATTCTTGTTTTACATCTCTTTTGTTGCTTGATATAATATTCACTTCTGCTGGGAAACAGTGAATCAGTTCTTAATTAAAACCTCTGTTTTCCTTTTTCAGGGACCTCATGGACTTCCTGGACCAAAGGTAATCCAACAAATCCCTTATTTGATTTCTGTTTCCTTGATAACCGTGGAGAAGCATGACAGAAGCATGTCTGTCCTGTCTTATTTGTCAAGTAATGTTGATAATCTTTGAGCCTTTAAGCATCCAGATGTTTAAATCTCATAACACAAAATGACTTATAACAAATTTAAGAGATGTCACCTGGAGATAAATTATGCCTCATTTTGCCTTTTTCCTGGTCACTATGTAAGCTTCTTAAATTACAAATCATAAGATTCTCAAGTCTACCATTTAGAAGTGAATCTGATGAGATTCTCAGACTAGTCTAGGTGCTTTTTTTAATGGTGACTCTAGCTGCATATTTGAATGCTATTGATATTTCTTACTTGCCGTGTAGTTCATACCACATCTAAATGCTTTGCCTCTTCAGCATCTTAATTTTGTACTCTCCCAAAGGTTATTGGTCTAGAAGGGGGTGGGGCATTTCCGGTGTGCTGTACTGGGAAGAAGATCAAATCACTTACATGCCTTCTATACTTTTGCGTTAAAGAGAGAACAATGGAGAAGAGCTCCTCTTTGTCAGAATTAGTGTAGTTTGCATCATGAAGATGGCCTCCACCTGTCCTTTGCCTTATTGTAGACCACAAGGACATCCTGGAGGATTAAAATAAGCCCTGAAAGACAAGCTGCCCCTTTCAGGGAGCATGCATGAGGAGGACCTATGTTCTAATCTCATTCTTGCCAGGCTGTATCACCATGAGCAGACTATGGACCCTCTGATCCTTTATTTACTCAACTGGGTAACTCACTTTACAGTGCTATGATAAAGAAAAAAAAAAAAAAAAGTTAAGACAAAGTTTTGCTCTTGTTGCCCAGGCTGGAGTGCAATGGCACGATCTCGGCTCACTGCAACCTCCGCCTCCTGGGTTCAAGGGATTCTCCTGCCTCAGCCTCTTAAGTAGCTGGGATTACAGACATGTGCCACCATACCTGGCTAATTTTTGTACTTTTTTTGGTACAGACAGGGTTTCTCCGTGTTGGTCAGGCTAGCCTCGAACTCCCAACCTCAGGTGATCCACCCGCCTTGGCCTCCCAAAGTGCTGGGATTATAGGTGTGAGCCATCGCATCTGACCCAGTGCTGTGATAACTTAGGTATGATTATAAAACACTTAGCAAAATATCTGGTACAGCTATTGATAAATATCAAAAGACAGCTGTTACTGTTGCTATGTGATACTTTGTTCTGAACAGAAAAATTCTATAACTCATCCTCAAGGCTGCTTGAAAGAAGGTTCACGAACTCCTGAGAGTGCCTCAGTAGTGAGTGGTGCGACTACAAGGTAGGGGCTGGGGAGACACATAAAGGCAATGTTGCAATGTTGGCACTAGTGTCACAAAGCCTAGAGACAGGCCACCATCTTCTCTGGGGGGCTGGCTCCCTTTGGCCCACCAAGCTCCAGCGGTGGTGGCAGGTATTGGTCTGACTCCGAAAATCTGGGTTTCCTTTTCCCAGTCAGGCAGGTGACATCCAAGAATAGGAGAAGTTCACGCCTCTTTATTCTTCTTAGACTACCTTACCTTCTGGTAAGGCCAGTGAGTAACAGTATCTCAGAAGCATGAATTAGACTTTGGGGCGAGAGCACTATCTGGTGGGGTGGTCAAAAGAGAGAGCCCCATCTATCAGCTTTGTGATCTTAGTAGTCGTTTAATCTCTCTGGGCCTTTTTCCCCGTCTGGACTAAATCAATCCATCCTACTCTTGGATTTTAAGATGCCACCAAACACCAGCCTGTCATAATGACTAAGGATAATGCCACCAAGATATTTAATTTCATAAATGACTCAGATATGCCATCACCATTGGATTAAGAGATGCCCAAAATGCTTTTGATTTCTAAAATGCAACATTTTGTCCATACAACTTCAATGTTTACTTAAATCATAAGTTTCAGATAATTATAAAGTTGAAAAGACTTCATAGCTATCTATGCAAGTTCCCTGATGTTATAGATGATAAACTACAGGCCTGAACAGTTTAGGTTATTTGCCCCAAATTACACAGCTAATTCATGACAGATCTGGGACTGAGCTTAGGTCCAGACTTGAAATTCAGTCTTTCTGTCACTGGATTTAACCTCAAGGACCTCACAAGGCCACTTGCTGAAAGTGCACACATATGCCAAGCCATGGATCTCAAATCAGTCACTGACTATTGGGTCTTGGCCTTAATATTGTGTCCTCAATCATAGCATTCCCAGAATAGCACCTTACCAACACCAGCACATTCGGACTTGCTATATAGTGGCTGCACTGCAAACATCCTATCTTCAAAATCCTGAAAATTTTTTATGCCATGCCAGTGTGTTCACCACTTTGCGACCCCCTTTGAAAGTTCACATATATAGCATGATTCCATGCATGAATCTAGCTCAGTGTTTTCCAGAATTTCCGGATAAGAATCACCTGGGAGGCTAATTAAAGATACCCATTTCTGTGCTCCCAGGAACTGGGTGGGGCCCTGAGCTCTTTAACAAGCACTACACTGAGTTTCATCATCAGGCAAGTTGAGTAAATACTGCCCAGGTTAAAAACCACTTCTGCCATGTGAGTATAGCCTCTCCCCTTCCCACCCCCACCCAGCAAGACTCTATAGGGCATTTGTATGTGAAATCATCCTTCTTTCACAAGTCCTTCAAGATTTTCTCGACAAATTAATGTTTACACGTAAAAGTTGAAATGTATACAAGTCAGAACTTGATATTGCCCATGCTGTCACTGATGAAAAATAGGTGTGCTGTATTTCTTGATTTTTAAAAAGTCAAGAATTTTATCATTTCTTGTGTCTTTTGTAATGTCACCCTTAAATTCATGCTTTTTCTAACATTGGGCAGATGGACAGTTAATAAAACTACATTTAAGTTCTTTGATCTTCATATTTTCTCCTGGGATTGGCGATTTGGTGATTGGTCCATGTAGGGATCTGACTTGGCCGGGGCAGTGAATGAGGACTTGCTAAATGGCATTACTTCAAACAGCAGCTGCTACATTTTTAGCTCATTCCCTTGGGCAAAATGCTTAAAGGCTTAAAATATCTGTCTATAACCCTGTCCTGCATATTCCAGTTTTCCATTCCAGCAGAGTGGGTTTTTTTTTTTTTTTTTGGTCGAATCTTCTTCAGCATCCTCTACTCGATTGTATTTGATCATAAAAATGTGGTATAACATGAATTTCCTTGAGATAGAACTGAAAAATTTAGGAATTCAATCATATTTTTATTGTAAAGAGGACAATTTCTTGGGAGTTTTGATTTCTAGAATGTTAATTATTGTCAGTTTAGCAACTGTTTTAATGTTTAAATTTAATGTTTGGTGCAAGACAAATCTAGCCTGACTCTGCTGTTTCCTAAAACTGGAATCTGCAACTATTTCACAGACTGGTTCTCTTCTCTCACAGTTTAAACACCCATAATAGCAACCAAAATTGGCATTTGCTTTTGCATTTAGGGTGAACCAGGGTTAAATGGTGTTAAAGGATTGAAGGGTGAACCAGGTCAAAAGGGTGACAGAGGACCCCTTGGTCTTCCAGTAAGTAAAGAAAACTTTCCATTTTAGTGCAAATCTCAGATTTTTCTTTCTACCCTACGTGATAACTCTGGTTTACTCATCAGCTCATACTGTTGAGGTTTCTGTAATTAGAAAACATATCATGTTAGAGCAGAGCTCAGCCCAGTTTTGTTTTCTGCTCTTGTGACAAAGGAAGACCCAGAACAGACAATGCTATAAATGTCCTGTCATTTTTCAATTACATACATGCCAACCTTCCTCTTTTAGGGCTGACAGTTCTTCTCCCACGATCCCCTTCTTTTAAAAGTGTTATGCTCATAATTTCATAGTTTCTCCCAAACGCTTCTTATAATCTAGTACAATTTAAAATGCTTCCTTGTTTTTTCTCCTTGGATACCAAAAACCTTAGCCCTCTGTTGGTGGCAAGTATGCAATTGGCCATTGCTGATGGCGTGAGGTTGATGCTGTGGCTCCTTAATCAATCATATTATGTTCTGCGTGTTTTATGTTGTTTGTTTTGAAAATTCCCTGTTATGAGGTTCCTGTGGCAATAGTGGGTAGTATGAAAAAATTATTCTGCTGTTGTTTAGAGATGTTTATTTGTAATGAAGGAATTTCCCCCGGCTCTTCATTTTCTTTATGTCAGTCTTCTTTCTACGACAACTAAGAAGAGATATTTTAAAATTGTTATTAAATATGAGGCTTTAATTTCAAGCCTTTCATATGCTATCTATTCAGTGAATATGGATACAAATCAACAAAGAACAGTATGGATTACATTAGTAAAATGTGACATAAAATCAGTAACAGAATATAGTTTATACACAATTTGAAATATGGGAGAAAAAAAGTTGATGACCATTTATTTTATTTTTGCCATGGGTATTATAACTTTATGCAGTTGATAGCAAGCATCTTACATACATCCAGCATACAGTAGATTGTCAATAGGTATTTATTTAATGAATGACTGATATAAACCTTGTGTTAGAATATAGGCTTATTTTACATATTCATTGTTGAGATACAGTCCCTGTCACCCAGACTGGAGTGCAGTGGCACAATTTTGGCTCACTACAACCTCTACCCCCCAGGTTCAAGTGATTCTTGTGCCTCAGCCTCCTGAGTATTTGGGACTACAAGCACATGCCACCATGCCCGGCTAATTTTTGTATTTTTTTTTTTTTTTTTGTATTTTTACTAGAGATGGGGTTTCACCACGTTGGCCAGGCTGGTCTCAAACTCTTGACCTCAGGTGATCCGCCCGTCTCAGCCTCTCAAGATGGTGGGATTACAGGCATGAGCCACCAGCCCAGCCTAATATAGGTTTAATCACACCAGTTAGATCAGTGGGCCACAGGCATAAAACCTCTACAATGTATGTGAGTCATTAATTCAGCATTCTAGGTAGACATAATATTAGTATAAAATTATTACAATTTCCACATTTCTTTTCTTTTTTCTTTGAGGCAGTGACTCACTCTGTCACCCAGGCTAGAGTCTAGTGGTAGAATCATAGTTCACTGCAAGTTCAAAGTCCTGGGCTCAAGCGATTTATTTTTTTTTAAATATTTTATAGAAATTGGGTCTCACCATGTTTCCCATGCTGATCTCAAACGGCCTCAAGCAATCTTCCTGCCTTGGCCTCCAAAAGCTCTGAGATTATAGACATGAGCCACTATGCCTGGCCTACATTTATTTTCAAATGTTGTTATAATAATTGAAGAAAATCTCTAAAGGCAAAAGAAAGTTTGGATTTTCACTTTCAATCTGATTTCTTTAAAGTCTGCCCTAATTTAAAATTTAGGACTATTGATAATTTTTATGCAACATTTAGCTAAGCTCTACCTATGCTAACCTTAAACAGCCAACAATATACATTTTTATTGTAATTATTGCTAACAAAAGATGTATGTAGGTCAGGTACGGTGGCTCAAGCCTGTCATCCCAGCATTTTGGGAGACTGAGGCAGGTGATCATCGAAGATCAAGAATTCGAGACCAGCCTGGCGAACATAATGAAACCCTGTCTCTACTAAAAATACAAAAATTAGCCAGGCCTGGAGGCACACTCCTATAATCCTAGCTACTTGGGAGGCTGAGGCAGGAGAATCACTTGAACCCGGGAAGCAGAGGTTGCAGTGAGCCAAGGTTATGCTATTGTACTCCAGCCTGGGCAACAAGAGTAAAACTCCATCTCCAAAAGAAAAGTATGTAGTTTACAGTTATGGTATGGCTCATAACAGGATTATACAGAATAAATCTTAAAATAAAAACTCAAAATACCCAAAACATATATAGAATAACATCATTGGTAGAGTTTGCATCTGGGATAGATTTTTTTCTTCCATTTTATATTGTTAACTGCTTCTGAAGCATAAAATTGGGAAATAGTTCTGTAATCTTGATAAGAGAATGTTTAGGGCCAGAGCATTTTCTTTCTTAAATACTCCTTGATCTAACCAATATTTTTAAGGGACTATCAATAAATATTTGGCCTTTGAGACAAGAACGGTATCAAAGAAATAATTGTGCTTATTCTTGAAACAAGCATTGAAAATGCCATTTTTTAATCATACACTATTTATGGGTAGCCTAGAGTTCAAAGTAAAGAAAAGCATTCATTGTCTGACAACACTAGATTTTTAAAGTTATCTTCCCAGTCAGGCTTTGATGCAAAGATTATTTGAAGGAATTGAGAAACAATTTAGTTTGGAAGTTATTTTTTGCTCGGCCTCACAATTTGTTTTCTGGCTTTTTCCCTTTCCTAGAAGTCCCTCTAGTGGAAAGTAATGTGAACAGTAGGAACAATCCAGAAAACAATGAGTAATTGTGGATGTAAAATCCACCAAGAGTCATCCTAACGTGGAAACCCTGCATTTGTTATTCATAAACACTATTTTAACAAGGATAACCAGAGCTCTTTTTCTTCTTCTGAAATGCTAAATTTGAGTATTATAATGAGCCCTTTCTAAGGAAATTGCTATTCTTTTCTCTTCAGAACCTAAAGAAATATATGGTGAATAGCAGTCCTTAGAAAACGAATTTCATATGGAAAATAGATAAAGCCTGTGACTGTTATGAGTAACTACTTTGTAGCTCAGTTTATACACTTCATTAGCTTGATTTCTAAATGAGAATTTGTCAAATAGAAATGTCATTAAAATGCCATCATCTGTGGGGTGTTTGTCATGTGGTTTTTTTTTTTTTTTTTAACTAACAATTTGTAGCAATGTGATATTCATCCCAGAACCCTGTAACTGCGTATTATGTTGTTTGAAGTGTTACATTTGTTCATCAGTACCTCATACTAATCTCTGTTCTTGTCATTCGTGTTACACCCACCAACCCTGCTACCAACCAAATCACACAGGGAGCATCTGGCTTAGACGGAAAGCCAGGATCCCGGGTGAGTCAGTCGCTCGTCTTGTTCTGACATGTTTTGTGGATGTGAATCATGGGCTTCAGGACAGACCCTTTGCTCCATGTCCTCTCATTAAATGGTGAGGGAATACGTAGAGCTGGAGTAAAAGGAGAAGGTGGACAAAGATGGTGGCAAAAGGGGGAAAGCTGGACAGAGGACAGTTGCAACTCTGTCTGGAGAACAGCGAAACCGCCAGAATATCTTTTTGAAGCCCACGTTCAAGTCTGGATAATTTGCTAGGTGGGAAGAATGAGCAGACTAATTGGCTTTATTGTCTTAGAATCCCAGCTGAATTTTTCCAGAACCAATAGGCAAGCCCTACAATTTCATAAGAGAGACCCTCTGAAGAGATTAAAATAATGTGAAATTATTTTGACTTGCTTTTCCTTTTAGACTTATGTCCGTTTTACAAATGTAGCTTCTTCCTTGGCACTAACTTTCAATTTCTGTTTATAGAAATGACTTGTCTGTCTTCTGTCATTTTGTCTTTTTTCTTTGGTTCTTAACAGCTCCAGCTCTTAAATTTCAGCCACAGATACTCAGTATTTAGAAGTCTTCTGAAGGTGAACTTTGAATTCAGGCAGTAAGAAAAAGATCAGTTAAGCTGATGAGAATTCAGCAACATTAGAATGAATTTAAAATTCTGAATTCTTTCTTATCACAAGGCTCTAATAGAATAAACCAGAATAGAACAGAAATGGAATACTAAAGAAAAATCATGCTGGAATAGTTCCTACATTTGCAAATATTATAATCAATTTTTTTGTGAATCTAAGCATAGTTTTATCCTGGAAATGAGCAAGTGTACTTGAAGTCCTGGCTATAGTTTTAAGAATCTAAGGCCGGGCAAGGTGGCTCACACTTGTAATCCCAGTACTTTGGGAGGTCGAGGCAGGTGGATCACAAGGTCAGGAGTTCAAGACCAGCCTGGCTAACATGGTGAAACCCTGTCTCTACTAAAAATACAAATATTAGCCAGTTGTGGTGGTGGGTGCCTATAATCCCAGCTACTCAGGAGGCTGAGAAAGGAGAATCACTTGAACCCAGGAGGCAGAGGTTGCAGTGAGATGAAATCATGCCATTGCACCAGTGTTATTACATTCATTCAAATATTATCTCTTCTACCACAAAAATCCTAATCCTGAACTAAGCAGGAGGACAAAAGGCAATTATACTTTTAAGTCATCATGGCTGCCTGGTTTGTGAGTTATAAGCTTAGTGACCAGCCACTGCCGCAGAATCTAGAAGACTGATTCCTTTCCCATAAGCCACTGCTGCCCCCAATAGAGCCACAGAAAGTTTGGATTGAACAGTTACACACTGTTTTCACTTACTTAATAATTTTCTTCCATTTGTGTAACTGTTCAAGCCTCTTAAACAACTGAAAACAAAAGTTTAGAGCCTGCCTGCTAAGGGTGGCAGTGGGCGCAGAGAAGGGGCTTGAGGAAGAGGTGACAGGAAGGAAAAACAATTACATTTTTCTTCTTAAGATTATGGGGCAAAGTGAAGATGATTTATTTATTTATTGAGACAGAGTCTCACTCTGTTGCCCAGGCTGGAGTGCAATGGCATGATCTTGGCTCACTGTAATCTCAGCCTCCTTGGTTCAAGTGATTCTTCTGCCTCAGCCTCCAGAGTAGCTGGGACTACAGGCACCTGCCACAATGCCCAGCTAATTTTTGTATTTTCAGTAGAGATGGGATTTCACCATGCTGGCCAGGCTGGTCTCAAACACCTGACCTCAGGTAATCTACCCACCTCAGCTTCCCAAAGTGCTGGGATTACAGGCGTGAGCCACTGCGCCGAGCCAATGATGCTTTAAGTCAGAGGAAAATATACAATTAAATATGATATGCAGATTTTTGTGTGTCCCTCTCATTGAAACATGCAGTTATATAATTCATCCTTTTTGCATGAGTTTCTTGTAAACCACTGGCCTGAAATAATCAAGCATAAAGCACTTTGAAAGGAGATGAATTGTCTTACTGACATTCTTAGGCACCATTCACCCAGAAAAAATCCAGGATAAAGTATAACTGCTATTCTTGCAGCCCTTGTGATATGTCTCATATTATCTTTTTTTTTTTTAGGGTACAGATGGTCCTATGGGACCCCATGGCCCTGCAGGTCCCAAAGGAGAAAGAGTAAGTTGTTGCTGAGGTTATTAAGCTGTGTACTAAAGAAAACACAGAGTATGACTTTTCCCTATTAGTTGAACTGTTCATTTTTCAGAAGAAATAAAGGGCTATCTAATACTAAATATAAATAGATACCATCTTAAGTTCTATTCAGAGTCCTAATATTGAGAGGAGAAAACCACAGAGCATAAAACATGGCTGCCTTAATAAAAACAATACATACATTTACGTAGCTAAAATAAATAGTTCAGATGATTCTTCCTTCACCCATAAGGAAGATATTTTCATTTGGCCTTCATCCAGAAAGTCGAAGTCAATGGAACTAAAATTTCCAGGAGTATGTATTCTGGTTGATAATCTTTTATATAAAGCTACTGTAGTCATTCATACTAGGTTATAACTTTTTTTCAAAGGAAATTACGAAATTTAAGTATTCTTTTCTGCACAGTTACACATGCTCCCCCCCCCTTTTTTTTTTTTTTTTTTTTTCTAAAGAATAGGCTGTTTTTCTTTAACCATAAGGAAATAATTCAGTGCATTATAAAACAAAAACCTTTCACTAACCTCTCTATTGCTAAGCCATGTTTCCATATCTTTTGGGGGGAAAAAAGACATTCAGACTGGAAGATAAATATCTGACACAAAGAAATGTACTGCAGAATCAGCAGCTGGTCATCTGTCTGGAACGTTCTCTCTTCTCTCTCTTTCTCCCACTTTTTCTTTTCTTCACCTTGGAAATCTTAGAAGTATTTTTGTGTGTCTGAGTGGAATGATGTCATCAATTTCCCTACCATCTAGGACAGGATATAAAGAAAGTATTTTAATAGGGAGGGCTTCAAAACATTAGAATGATTCACTGTGTAAGTTTGTGGTCTTTTAAAAACTAGACAGATTTTCATCAGTCTGGGTAATTTGCTTTCCAAAAAAAGAGGCCTAGTAGTGATTTCTTTGCCATGCTTTCTAGTTCCATAATTCTGTGTTGTGTATAGTGATCTCATTCATTCAGGAAATATTTATCAAATGCTACTATGTGCAAAGTGTGGTATCACTTCTTGTGTGAAATGGAAACGCTCTCTTCCCACTTAAGTAAAGCCTATTTTGCTAATTTGCTTCAGTACATTGAATAATACCATTATGATTAATTATCTCCTGATATTTTATTAATATTTACAAATATATACTGAGGGCTGCAAATGAAGCAACTATTCTTCCTGACCTAGAAGAGTTTGCAATATAATTGCAAAGGAAAAAAAATGCATACAGGAAATAACCAGAGAATGAGGCCAAAATAATACAAATAGTAGAAGGTGTACAGTGATGAAGATTGGTTTTATCCAAGAATGTTTGTAGAAGGAGATGAGTTCTAAGGGAACATATAATCTGAATGTGCAATTGTCATATTTCTAAGATCAAGCCAATGACTTCTGAAGATCATCTTAATTAAAAATATTTAAAAGCTAAAAGCCTCAATGCTTCTGATGGAGATTGGCTTTCAAGCATTGAATGAAGAAACCCAGCCCATGTACTAAAAATGGAGCAGCAAATCTCAGGCAGTCTTTTGGCAGAATGCCCTGGGGCTCATGAGGGTTTACCATGTGGCAAATCAGCTGCTACTTCCGATAGCTCCACAATGTCACAAGACTATCAGGTCTCAGTGCTGGAGTAGAATTAACCAGAAGAGCAAATGAAATTGCGAAGAATTTTGAAGGCATAGTTTTAGTCAAATGGTGTGCAGTGTGAAGTGTTACTCTTCTATTTACTCAGCTTGTTAACTATCTTAACTGGATCATATATCAGTACTTTCCAAGTGCCCCTCACTGGAAGTGCTAAACTGGAGTGTGATTCTCAGAGTTAATTGATAGAGGCACCATCTGGACTCTCTTGAAAAAGTTTCAATTTTAAAGAAGTCAGAAACAGCAAAAGGAGGCATTCTAGAATAATACCTCAGTGTTGACGTCTGGAGCTTTTGCTCTTCTTTGTCTTTCTGTTGAAATTAGAACAACCTAAAAGAAACCACACATTTGACAGGCAGTGTTATTCAAACATTTTCAAACGTATGACGGAGAGCATGAATATTCCACTCTGCAAGCACCTGATGCTCCCTACCTTGGCTGATTTCTTCATTTGGCTTTGGAACTCCTCTGTAGTGTGTGTTAAGTTTGAGAGGTTGAAAAACACTTTTGGAATTGCTTAATCCAGGTAAAGCAGTTGCACATTCAAATCCCTGTGTTAATATTTCATTCCTAAAAGTTTTCAAGCTGGAATCATTAGAATGCTTTTGGCTGTAAGTGATAGGACGCAAATTCAAAATGGCTTACACAATAAAGAAATATATTGTTTTATATAAGAAAATATTTAAAGGAGGACTCAAGGTTTTGCCTGGGGACCCTTTTCCACATGTTGGCTTTGTCTTCTGACCATAGACAAGCTGCCCACAGTGGTCCAAGCATCCTCTCTGGTGAGACACCAGCAGAGAACAGAGACACTACCCCCATGCCTCTTCCTGAGCAGGGAGGAACCTTCCACAGAGCTTCTCGGCTGATACCCCTGACACCTCATTTGCCAGAGCTGGGTCAGCTGTCCATTTCTGAGACAGCCACTGGCAAGAGAAATGGAATTGCCGTTAATAGCTTGAAGTAATTATTTGGGGTGGGCTGTTCTAGAAGAGGAGTTTCACAAACAACTGTCTTAGTGACAGCTTTATTTGAATAAGCCATAATATATTTGTTTTAAGAATAAGACAAAGCCAAGGTTCCTAGAGGAGAAGGGAGTGGTTATATCAAAATAATCTGTGGAGACTTTTCCAATTAGACCCACCCTAATCTGCAGAGTTATTTCAAACTAGACATGGTCCAGTTTACGTGGCTCTTTTCTTAAAACCCTCACCTCCCACTACACACACACACACACACACACACAGATAGAATAGAAAAACACACACACACACATAGATAGATAGAATAGACACACACACACACCCCGCTACTGGTTATTTTGTTTAGTTTTTTAGAGATAGGGTCTCACCTTGTTGCCCAGGCTGCTCTCAAACTCCTGGCCTCAAATGATCCTTCTGCCTTGAACTCCCCAAGTGCTGATATTGCAGGCATAAGCCACCACACCTGTCCCTTTCTCCGTTCTTAACGGGATTGATATTTCACTATTAAGTCCTATGCTGTAGATATTTATTATAGATGCCTCTTAACAAGTTAAGGAAATTCCCTTTTTAAAAAAATGTTTAATGTTTCATTTAAAATCTGGTCACTGTGTTGAGTACAATTGCTTCTGCTTTAGTTATTACTAAAGGTAATAACTGAAAATAAAATAAAAATAACTGAAAGTAAATATAATAAAAGCCTGAACTTTTATATTTATTTTCAGTAATCTTACTTGTGTCACATTGCCTCTAGGTGACAGTGTTAATTCATTTCACTGACCTCTCAAATTTAGATAAAGAAAATGCTAACAGGGACCTGAAATTTGCTCACATGGGAATCTGGAGGAACACAGGCAAATCAGGTGGCTCTTGCAGGCACTCTTATCAGCTGAACATGGCATTTTGCCATGAAAAAAGATTTGCTGCCTTTAAACTCCTTCAGGGGTATGATAAAAGGAGATATTTTCTGTTTGGCTACTCATATAAAATCACTATTACCCCTGAAGTTTCCAACTAAATACTGACACACACTTAAATTTGGAGATGGCACAGAAGAAAACACCATTTGAAATACAGAACATCTTTCATTATTATCACAATTATTTTATTCACAAGACTAAGTCCAATAACACTTATTCTTTATAAGCATTCAAGAATATCATTTAAGCTGGGGAAAGCTATTCTATTTAAATAGGCACTTGGAAAGAGAGTGAGGAAGATAACATATACCTTCTTCATGTAACATTCAGAGGGGTTGAGAGCTTTTAAACCCTCTTTTTCAAGCCAGGTGCAGTGACTCACACCTGTAATCCCAGCACTTTGGAAGGCTGAGGTGGGTGGATAACCTGAGGTCAGGAGTTCAAGACCAGCCTGGCCAACATGGTAAAACCCTGTCTCTACTAAAAATACAAAATTAGCTGGGCATGGTGCCGCACACTTGTAATCCCAGCTACTCAGGAGACTGAGGCACAAGAATTGCTTGAACCCAGGAGGTGGAGGTTGCAATAAGCCGAGATCGTGCCACTGCACTCTAGCCTGGGCAACAGAGCAAGACTCTGTCTCAGAAAAATCATAATACAACTAAAAAACAAATAAATCCTCTTTTTCTGAAAGGAAGCAAACTGTGTACATAATTACACAGATTTGCTTTGATTCATTCAACAAACATTTTCTGAAGTGCCAAACACTGTTCTAAGCTACAGGGATGCTGCAGGGAACAACAAAGCTAAAGGTCCCGGAACCCTCATGTGCATATTCTAGTAAGAGTAGCAGAGAATAAGCAGGTCATAAGCTTTATGTGTCTTCTGGTGTCTAAGGGCTATGAAATAAAATATAGCTGGGGATAGGAAGTGGGCAATTGAGGAAGGGCTTCCCTGAAGAACTGTTTTTTGATAAAAGAGGAAAAGGTACTTCAGGCCAGGCACTGTGGCTCATGCCTGTAATCCCAACACTTTGGGAGTCTGAGGTAGGAGGATTGCTTGAGGCCCAGAGTTGAAGACCAGCCTGGACAACATAGTAAGACCTCCATCTCCACAAATAATTTAAAAACTAGCTGAGCATTGTGGTATATGCCTGTAATCCCAGCAACTCAGGAGGTCGAGCTGAGAGGATCGCTTAGGCCCAAGAGTTTGAGGTTTCAATGAGCCATGATTGTGCCACTGCATTCCAGCTGGATGAAAGAGGGAGACCCTGTCTCAAAAAAAAAAAAAAAAAAAAAAAAAAAGAGAGAGAGAGAAAAAGGCACCTTTATACTAAAAACTCTCAATAAACTAGGTACTGATGGAATGTATCTCAAAACAATAAGAGTTATTTATGACAAACCCACAGCCAATATCATACTAAATGGGCAAAAACTAGAAGCATTCCCTTTGAAAGTAGGCACAAGACAAGGATCCCCTCTCTCACCACTCCAATTCAACATAGTATTGGAAGTTCTGGCCAGGGCAATCAGGGAAGAAAAAGAAATAAACGGTATTCAGTTAGAAAAAGAGGAAGTCAAATTGTCTCTACTTGCAGACGACATGATTTATATTTGGAAGACCCCATCATCTCAGCCCAGACTCTCCTTAAGCTGATAAGGAACTTCAGCAAAGTCTCAGGATGCAAAATCAATGTGCAAAACCCACAAGCATTCTTATACACCAATAACAGACAAACACAAAGCCACATCATGAGTGAACCCCCATTCACAGTTGCTACAAAGAGAATAAAATACCTAGGAATACAACTAACAAGAGATATGAAGGACCTCTTCAAGGAGAACTATAAAACACTGCTCAAGGAAATAAGAGAGGAAACAAACAGATGGAAAAACATTCCATGTTCATGCTTAAGAAGAATCAATATTGTGAAAATGGCCATACTGCCCAAAGTAATTTATAGATTCAATGCTATCCCCATGAAGCTAACATTGACTTTCTTCACAGAATTGGGGGAAAAAAAACACCTTATAATTCATATGGAACCAAAAAAGAGCCTGCATAGCCAAGACAATTCTAAGCAAAAAAAAAAAAAAAAAAAAAAAAAAAAGAAAGCTAGAGGCATCACACTACCTGACTTCAAACTATACTACAAGGCTACAGTAATCAAAACAGCATAGTACCTCAGAAATAACACCACATATCTACAATCGTCTGATCTTTGACAAACCTTACAAAAACAAGCAATGGGGAAAGGATTCCCCATTTAATAAATGGTGTTGGGAAAACTGGCTAGCCATATGGGGAAAGCTGAAACTGGACCCCTTCCTTACACCTTATACAAAAATTAACTCCAGATGGGTTAAAGATTTAAACATAAGACCTAACACCATAAAAACCCTAGAAGAAAACATTGGCAATACCGTTCAGAACATAGACATGGGCAAGGACTTAGAGACCAAAACACCAAAGCAATGGCAACAAAAGCCAAAATAGACAAATGGGATCAAATTAAACTAAAGAGCTTCTGCAAAGCAAAAGAAACTATCATTAGCATGAACTGGCAACCAACAGAATGGGAAAACAAATTTTGCATCTACCCATCTGACAAAGGACTAATATTCAGAATCTACAAAGAACTTTAAAAAAATTTACAAGAAGGCCGGTGCGGTGGCTCACGCCTGTAATCCCAGCACTTTGGAGGCTGAGGCGGGTGGATCACGAGGTCAAGAGATCGAGACCATCCTGGTCAACATGGTGAAAACCCCATCACTACTAAAAATACAAAAAAATAGCTGGGCATGGTGGTGCGTGCCTGTAATCCCGGCTACTCAGGAGGCTGAGGCAGGAGAATTGCCTGAACCCAGGAGGCAGAGGTTGTGGTGAGCCAAGATGGCACCATTGCACTCCAGCCTGGGTAACAAGAGCAAAACTCCATCTCAGGAAAAAAAAAAAAAATTTACAAGAAAAAAATAACCCCATCAAAACATGGGTAAAGGATATGAATAAACACTTCTTAAAAGAAGACATTTACGTGACCAACAAACATATGAAAAAAAGTTCATCATCACTGGTCATTAGAGAAATGTAAATTAAAACCACACTGAGATACCATCTCACACCAGTTAGAATGGTGGTCATTAAAAAAATCAGGAGACAACAGATGCTGGAGAGGATGTGAAAAAATAGGAATGCTTTTTACACTGTTAGTGGGAATGTAAATTAGTTTAAACATTGTGGAAGACAGTGTGGCAATTCCTCAAGGATCTAGAAACAGAAATACCATTTGACCCAGCAATTCCATTACTGGGTATATACCCAAATGATTATAAATCATTCTGTTATAAAGACACATGCATAAATATGTTTACTGCAGCACTCTTCACAATAGCAAAGACTTGGAACCAACCCAAATGCCCATCACTGATAGACTGGATAAAGAAAATGTGGCACATATACACTGTGGAATACCATGCAGCCATAAAAAAGGATGAGTTTGAAGGAGGATCCAAGATAGCCAAATAGGAACAGCTCCAGAGTGCAGTTCCCAGCAAGAACAGCACAGACAGTGAGTGCTCACCGCATTTCCAAACAAGTTTTCACTGCCCACAGGCCAGGAGATTCCCAGGCCTAAAAGCACCAAGAGTTTTTAGCACAGTGGTTTCTGCTGGTGCCAGGTCAGCATGCACAGAAACTCACACAAGTCTGGGTGGCTGTTTCTACTGGTGCCTGGAACACTTGGGAGACAGAGCCGCCCATTCAACTGAAAGGGAGGGGGCTGAGACAGGGACCCTGGTGACCCGGCTCAGCAGGTACACCCCCACAAAACAAGCAATCTGAAACACTCTGGATTGAGTTTTGCAGCAAGCACATCTGGACCCAGGACCGTTCCAGCTCAGTGGGAGTGAGGGCATCCCCCACTACCAAGGCAGTCCGCAACTAAAAGGCAGTTCACACAGCAGCTGGGCAGAGCCTGCGGCAGCTTAGCAACACCTCTGCTGGCAGACTGTGACTATACTACTCCATACGGGGCAGGGCATCTATGAAAAAAGGCAGCAGCACAACAGGAACTTATAAATAAAGCCGACCTCCCTAGGACAGAGCACCTGGGAAAAGAGGCAGTTATGAGTTCAGCTACAGCAGACTTAAAGGTAATTGCCCAGCAGCTCTGCACAAAACAATGAAGCTCCCAGAACAGCACTTGAGCTCCTATAAGGGACAGACTGTCTCCTCAAGCAGCTCCCTGACCCCCATATACCCAAAGAGACACCTCTAAAGGAGAGCTCAGGCTGATATCTGGTGGGTACCCTTCTGGGACGAGGATAGCAGATGAGGAAACCAGTGGCAACCCTTACCATTCTGCACCACCTGCGTGTGATCCACAGGCAAGCAGGCTCTGGAGTGAACCTCCAATGATCCTGCAGCAGAGGGTCCTGACTGTTAGAAGAAAAACTAAGAAGCAGAAAGAAACAGCTTCAACATGAACGAAAAGGACATCTGCTCAGAGACCCCATCCGAAAGTCACCAACTACAAAGACCACAGGTAGTTAAAGCTACTAAGATGGGCAAAGAAACCAACACAAAGAGGATGGAAACACCAAAAACCAGAATATGTCTCCTCCTCCAAGGGATCACAACTCCTCACCAGCTAGGAATCAAAAATGGAGAGAGAATGAATCTGATGAATTGACAGAAACAGGCTAACCCAATATAAAGAAACTAAGAACCTTAAAAAAAAGGTTAAATGAGATGGTAACTAGAATAAACAGCTTAGAGAAGAATATAAATGACTTGATAGAGCTGAAAACAGCACAAGAACTTCGCGAAGCATACGCAAGTTTCAATAGCCAAATTGACTAAGCAGAAGAAAGGATGTCAGAGATAGAAGATCAACTCAATGAAATAAAATGAGAAGGCAAGAACAGAGGAAAAAAGAGTGAAAGCAATGAACAAAGCCTCCAAGAAATATGGGATTATGTGAAAAGACCTAATCTCCCTTTGATAGGTGTACCTGAATGTGATGGAGAGAATGAATCCAACCTGGAAAACACTCTCAAGGATATTATCCAGGAGAACTTCCCCAGCCTAGCAAGCCAGGCCAACATTCAAGTCCAGGAAATACAGAGAACACCATAAAGATATTCCTCAAGAAGAGCAACCCCGAAGCACACAAGGGCAGATTCACCAGGATTAAAATGAAGGAAAAAATGCTAAGGGCAGCAAGAGAGAAAGATTGGGTTACCCACCAAGGGAAGCTCATCAGACTCACAGGGGATCTCTCAGCAGAGACCCTACAAGCCAGAAGAGACTGGGGACCAATATTCAACATCCTGAAAGAAAAAAAACTTTCAACCTAGAATTTCATGTCCAGCCAAACTAAGCTTCATAAGCGAAGGAGAAAGAAAATCGTTTACGAACAAGCAATTCCTGAGAGATTTCGTCACCACCAGGCCTGCATTATAAGAGCTCCTGAAAGCAGCACTAAACAAGGAAAAGAACAGCCATTACCAGCCACTCCAAAAACATACCAAATGGTAAAGAACATTGACACAATGAAGAAAATGTGTCAACTAATGAGCAAAACATCCAGCTAGCATCAAAATGGCAGGATCAAATTCACACATAACAATATTAACCTTAAATGTAAATGGACTAAATGCTTCAATCAAAAGACACAGACTGGCAAATTGAATAATAAGTCAACACCCATTAGTGTGCCTAAAACAGGCAACTGGAACACCTGGGCAAGAATTGACCATTCAAAAAAAAAAAAAAAAAAAAAAAAAAAAAAAAAAAAACAGACTCTGAGTCAGGTGATCAGGCTCAGCTGGACCCACCCCCACAAAAAAAGAAAAAAAAAAAAAACCAGCAATTGAAAACGCTCTGGGTTGAGAGTTTCACAGCAAGCACAGCTGAACCCTGGACGGTACAACTCTGTGGGGGAGGGGCATCTGCCATTACTGAGACACTCCACCACTACAGAGGTAGTCCACCATTGCTGAGGCAGCCTGCCATTGCTGTGGCAACCTGCCATTACAGAGAGAGTCCGCCGTTACAGAGACTGGCCATCATTGCCAAGGCAGTTCTAACTACACCCATACAAACAGAACTGCAGGGAAGATCACACGGCAGCTGAGCAGAGCCCACAGCAGCTCAGCAAAGCCTCTGCAGGCAGACAGTGACAAGGCTGCCACCTTGCTGGGCAGGGCAGCCCTGAAAAAAAAAAAAAAAAGGCAGCAGCATAACGGAAACTCATAAATAAAGCCCTAACTCCCTGGGACAGAGCGCCTGGGAAAAAAAAAAAAAAAGGAGTTTATGAGTTCTGCTGCAGCAGACCTAAACATACCTGCCCAGCATCTCTGAATGAACAATGGAGCTCACAGCTCAGCACTTGAGCTCCAATAAAGGACAGACCGTCTCCTCAAGCAGATTCCTGACCCCCGTATGTCCAAAGAGTCACCTCATAAAGGAGAGAACACATTGACATTTGGTGGGTATCCTTCTGGGACAAAGATAGCAGAAGAAGAAACTGGTAGCAACCCTTACTGTTCTGCAGCTGCTGCAGGTGATCCCCAGGCAAGCAGGGCCTGGAGTGGACCTCAGTAGTCCTATAGCAGAGGGGCCAGACTATTAGAAGGAAATGTAAGAAACAGAAATAACTTCATCATCCACAAACTGGAAGTTAACCCAGAGACCCAATCTGAAAGTCAGCAACTACAAAGAAGACAGGTGGATAAATCCACAAAGATGAGAAGAAACCAGCACAAAAAGGTTGAAAACACCCGAAACCAGAACACCTCTCCTCCTACAAGGGATCACAACTCCTCACCAGCAAGGGAACAAGGCTGGATGGAGAATGAGTTTGATGAAATGACAGAATCAGACTTCAGAAATTGGGTAACAAGAAACTTCAGTGAGCTAAAAGAACATGTTCTAACCCAATGCAAAGAAACTAAGAACCTTGAAAAAAGATATGATGAAATGCTAATGAGAATGGACAACATAGAGAGGGATATAAGTGAATTGACGGAGCTGAAAAAAACAACACGAGAACTTCGCGAAGCATGCACAAGTTTCAACAGCCGAATTGACCAAGCAGAAGAAAGGATATCAGAGGTCGAAGATCAACTCAATGAAATAAAATGAGAAGGCATGAATAGAGAAAAAAGGGTAAAAAGGAATGAACAAAGTCTCCAAGAAATGTTATACTATGTGAAAAGACCTAATCTACGTTTGATAGGTGTGCCTGAATGTGATGAAGAGAATGAATCCAAGCTGGAAAATACGCTTCAGGATATTATCCAGGAAAACTTCCCCAACCTAGCAAGGCAGGCCAATATTCAAGTCCAGGAAATACAGAGAACACCACAAAGATATTCCTCAAGAAGAGCAACCCCAAGGCACATAATCAGATTCACCAGGGTCGAAATGAAGGAGAAAATGCTGAGGGCAGCCAGAGAGAAAGGTCGGGTTACCCACAAAGGGAAGCCCATCAGACTTACAGCAGATCTCTCAGCAGAAACCCTACAAGCCAGAAGAGAGTGGGGACCAATATTCAACATCCTTAAAGAAAAGAACTTTCAATCCAGAATCACATATCTAGCCAAACTAAGCTTCATAAGTGAAGAAAAAATAAAATCCTCTGCAAACAAGCAAGTACTCAGAGATTTTGTCATTACCAGGCCTGCTTTACAAGAGCTCCTGAAAGAGGCTCTACACATGTAAAGGAACAACCAGTACCAGCCACTCCAAAAACATACCCAATGGTAAAATGCATCAACACAATGAAGAATCTGCATCAACTAACAGGCAAAACTGCCAGCTAGCATCAAAATGGCAGTATCAAATTCACACATAACAATATTAACCCTAAATATAAATGGACTAAATGCCCCAATCAAAAGACACAGACTGGCAAATTGGATTAAAAAGCCAAAACCCATCGGTGTGCTGTATCCAGGAAACCCATCTCATGCAACGATACACAAAGGCTCAAAATAAAGGGATGGAGGAAGATTTACCAAGCAAAAGGAGAGAAAAAAAAAAAAAAACAGGAGTTGCAATTCTCATCTCTGATAAAATAGACTTTAAAGCAACAAAGATCAAAAGAGACAAAGAAGGACATTACATAATGGTAAAAGGACCAATGCAACAAGAAGAACTAACGATCCTAAATATATACGCACCCAATACAGGAGCACCCAGATTCATAAGGCAAGTTCTTAATGACTTACAAAGAGACTGAGACTCCCACACAATAATATTGGGAGACTTTAACACCCCATTGTCAATATTAGACAGATCAACAAGACAGAAAATTAACAAGGATATCCAGGACTTGAACTCAGACCTGGAACAAGCAAACCTAATAGACATTTACAGAACTCTCCACCCCAAATCCACAGAATATACATTCTTCTCAGCACCACATCACACCTACTCTAAAATTGACCATGTAATTGGAAACAAATCACTCCTCAGCAAATGCAAAAGAATGGAAATCATAACAAACAGTCTCTCAGACCACAGTGCAATCAAGTTAGAACTCAGAATGCAGAAACTAACTCAGAACCGCACAGCTTCATGGAAATTGAACAACTGGCTCTTGAATGTTGACTGGATAAACAATGAAATGAAGGCAGAAATAAAGATGTTCTTGGAAACCAATGAGAACAAAGATACAACATACCAGAATCTCTGGGACACATTTAAAGCAGTCTCTAGAGGAAAATATATAGCAATAAATGCCCACATGAGAAGCATGGAGAGATCGAAAATTGACACCCTACCGTCAAAATTGAAAGAGCTAGAGGAGCAAGATCAAAAAAAACTAAAAACCTAGCAGAAGACAAGAAATAACTAAGATCAGAGCAGAACTGAAGGAGATAGAGACACAAAAAAACCCTTCAAAAAAATCAGTAAATCCAGGAGCTGGTTTTTTGAAAAGATCAACAAAATAGACAGACCACTGGCCAGATTAATGAAAAAGAAAAGAGAATAACCAAATTGATGCAATAAAAAATGGCAAAGGGGATATCACCAGAGATTCCACAGAAATTCAAACCATCATCAGAGATTATTACAAACAACTCTATGCACATAAACTAGTAAGCCTGGAAGAAATGAATAAATTCCTGGACACTTGCCACCTCCCAAGCCTAAACCAGGAAGAAGTTGAAAACCTGAATAGGCCAATAACAAGGTCTGAAGTTGAGGCAGCAATTAAGAGCCTACCACCCAAAAAAAGCCCAGGTCCAGATGGGTTCACAGCCAAATTCTACCAGACATACAAAGAGGAGCTGGTACCATTTCTTCTGAAACTATTCCAAATAATCCAAAAAGAGGGAATTCTTCCAAAATCATTTTATGAGACCAACATCATCCTGATACCAAAACCCGGCAGAGACTCAACAAGAAAAGAAAACTTCAGGCCAGTATCCATGATGAACACAGATGCAAAAATCTTCAATAAAATACTGCCAAACTGATTGCAACAGCACATCAAAAAGCTTATCCACCATGATCAAGTAGGCTTCATCCCGGGGATGTAAGGCTGGTTCAACATAGGCAAGTCCATAAACATAATTCACCACATAAACAGAACCAAAGACAAAAACCACATGATTATCTCAATGATGCAGAGAAGGCCGTTGACAAAATTCAACAGACTTTTATGCCAAAAACCCTCAATAAACTAGGTATTGATGGAACGTGTCTCAAAACAATAAAAGCTATTTACCATAAACCAACAGGCAATATACTGAACGGGCAAAAACTGGAAGCATTCCCTTTGAAATCTGGCACTAGACAAGGATACCCTCTCTCACCACTTCTATTCAATATAGTACTGGAAGTTCTAGCCAGAGCAATCAGGGAAGAAAAAGCAGTAAAGTGTATTCAAATAGGAAAGGAGGAAGTCAAATTGTCTCTATTTGCAGATGACATGATTGTATATCTTGAAGACCCCATCATCTCAGCCCAAAATCTCCTGAAACTGATAAGCAACTTCAGCAAAGTCTCAGGATACAAAATCAATGTGCAAAAATCACAAGCATTCCTATACACCAATAACAGACTTAAAGAGAGCCAAATCAAGAATGAACTGCCATTCACAATTGCTACAAAGAGAATAAAATACCTAGGAATACAACTAACAAGGAACGTAAAGGACCTCTTCAAGGAGAAGTACAAACCACTGCTCAACGAAATAATAGAGGACACATATGGAGAAACATTCCATGTTCAGGGTTAGGAAGAATCAATATCATGAAAGTGGCCATATTGACCAAAGTAATTTACAGATTCAACGCTATCCCCATCAAGCTACCAATGACCTTCTTCACAGAACTGGAAAAAAACACGTTAAACTTCATATGGAACCAAAAGAGAGCCCGCATAGCCACGTCAATTATAAGCAAAAGGAACAAAGCGGGAGGCATCACACTACTGGACTTCAAACTATACTACAAGGCTACAGTAATCAAAACAGCATGGTACTGGTACCAAAACAGAGATATAGACCAGTGGAACAGAACAGAGACCTCGGAGGCAACACAATATACGTACAACCATCCGATCTTTGACAAACCTGACAAAAACAAGCAATGGGGAAAGGATCCCCTGTTTAATAAATGGTGTTGGGAAAACTGGATTCCTTAAGGACCTAGAAATAGAAATTCCATTTGACCCAGCAATCCCATTACTGGATATATAGCCAAAGGATTATAAATCGTTCTACTATAAGGACACGTGCACACGAATGTTCATTGCAGCACTGTTTACAATAGCAAAGACCTGGAACCAACCCAAATGCCCATCGATGATAGACTGGACGGGGAAAATGTGGCACATATACACCATGGAATATTATGCAGCCATCAAAAACGATGAGTTTGTGTCCTTTGTAGGGACATGGATGAACCTGGAAACCATCATTCTCAGCAAACTGACACAAGAGCAGAAAATCAAACACCGCATGTTCTCACTCATAAGCGGGTGTTGAACAGTGAGAACACATGGACACAGGGAGGGGAGCACTACACACTG
>NW_022437027.1:3726644-3740061 GCF_009761245.1 Sapajus apella
GGGTGGGGAGTTGGGGAGAGATAGCATGGGGAGAAATGCTAGATATAGGTGAAGGGGAGGAAGGCAGCAAATCACACTGCCATGTGTGTACCTATGCAACTATCTTGCATGTTCTTGAAATGTACCCCAAAACCTAAAATGCAATAAAAAAGATAATTAAAAAAAAAGAAATCACAAGCATTTCTGTACACCAAAAAGAGACTAACAGAGCACCAAATCATGAGCAAACTCCCATTCACAATTGCTACAAAGAGAATAAAATACCTAAGAATACAACTAACAAAAGATGTAAAGGATCTCTTCAAGGAGAACTATAAACCACTGCCCAAGGAAATAAAAGAGGACACAAACAGATAGAGGAACGTCCATACTCATGGTTAAGAAGAATCAATATTGTGAAAATGGCCATACTGCCCAAAGTAATTTACAGATTCAATGCTATCACCATCAAGCTACCAATGACCTTCTCCACAGGACTGGAAAAAACCACCTTAAACTTCATATGGAACAAAAAGAGAGCCCATATAGCCAATACAATCCTAAGCAAAAAGAACAAAGCCAGAGGCATAACACAACTTGATTTCAAACTATACTACAAAGCTACAGTAATCAAAACAGCATGGTACTGGTACCAAAACAGAGATATAGACCAATGGAACAGAACAGAGGCTCTGGAGGCAATGCCACATATCTACAACCATCTGCTCTTTGACAAACCTGACAAAAACAAGCAATGGGGAAAGGATTCCCTGTTTAATAAATGGTGCTGGGAAAACTGGCTAGCCATGTGCAGAAAGCAGACGACCCCTTCCTGACACCTTACACTAAAATTAACTCCAGATGGATTAAATATTTAAACATAAGACCTAACACCATAAAAATCCTAGAAGAAACCCTAGGCAAAACCATTCAGGACATAGGCATAGGCAAGGACTTCACGACTAAAACAGCAAGAGCATATGCAATATAAGCCAAAATCGACAAATGGGACCTAATTGAACTCCAGAGTTTCTGTACAGCAAAAGAAACAATCATTAGAGTGAACCGGCAACCAACATAATGGGAAAAAATGTTTGCAATCTACCCATCTGACAACGGGCTAATATCCAGAATCTACAAAGAACTAAAACAGATTTACAAGAAAAAAAAAACAAACCCATCTAAAAGTGGGCTAAGGATATGAACAGACACCTTTCAAAAGAAGGCATGTATGAAGCCAACAAACATATGAAAAAATGCTCATCATCACTGATTATTAGAGAAATGCAAATCAAAACCACATTGAGATACCACCTCATGCCAGTTAGAATGGTGATTAAAAATTCTGGAGACAACAGATGCTGGAGAGGACGTGGATAAATAGGAACACTTTTACACTGTTGGTGGGAGTGTAAACTCCCACCACTGTGGAAGTTCAACCATTGTGGAAGACAGTGTGGTGATTCCTCAAGGACCTAGAAATAGAAATTCCATTTGACCCAGCAATCCCATTACTGGGTATATACCCAAAGGATTATAGATCATTCTACTGTAAAGACACATGCACATTTATGTTCATTGTAGCCCTGTATATAATAGCAAAGACCTGGAACCAGCCCAAATGCCCATCATCAATCGACAGGACAAGGAAAATGTGGCACATATACACCATGGAATACTATGCAGCCATAAAAAACGATGAGTTCATGCCCTTTGTAGGGACATGGATGAATCTGGAAACATCATTCTCAGCAAACTGACACTAGAACAGAAAATCAAACACTGCATGTTCTTACTCATAGGCAGGTGTTGAACAATGAGAAAACATGGACACAGGGAGGGGAGCATCACAAACAGGCCTGTTGTGGGGGGCCAAGGGAGGGACAGCGGAGTGGTGGGGAGGCCTGGGAGGGATAACATGGGGACAAATGCCAGATGTAGGTGACGGGGGATGGAGGCAGTAAACCACATTGCCATGTATGTACCTATGCAACAATCCTGCATGTTCTGCAAATGCACCCCAGAACCTAAAGTACAATAAAATAAATAATAAAAAGGATTAGTTCATGTGTCCTTTGCAGGGACATGGATAAAGCTGGAAACCATCATTCTCAGCAAACTGACACAAGAACAGAAAACCAAACACCACATGTTCTCATTCATAAGTGGGTGTTTAACAATGAGAACACATGGACATGGGGGCGGGGGAACATCACACACTGGGGCCTGTCAGGGGTTGGGGGTCTAGAAAGGGATAGCTGGGGGTAGGGGGCCAGGGGAGGGATAGCATGAGGAGAAATACCTAATGTAAATGATGGGGTGATGAATGGCAAGTAAATACCTATGGCAAGTATGTACCTATGTAATAAATCTGCATGTTCTGCCCATGTACCCCAGAACTTAAAGTATAATTAAAAAAAAGAAAAAGCAATTTGTTTTTACATTTAAATGTGCTAACAAAATAGTAACAAATAAATGTTTAACACTAATGCCAAAGAAACCCAAGTATGGCATCTAAGATATGCAAATGCTTTCTCACAGCTGGGCAGTGGCAGTCTTCTGCTGCCCCTATTTCAAAGGTGATTTAGTAAAAGATGCTTCTGTGCATTACTTTCCAACTGTCACTGGAAGTGACTCTCTAATGGCCTAAATCTTTGAGATTTTCATAGAATGGTCCTTGAAATAGAGGCTTTATACGCAGGGCATGAAAGTGTGTGAATGTAGGTGCGTGTGATCTGAACTCTCTACTTTTCATTTTAGGGCGAAAAAGGAGCTATGGGAGAACCTGGACCGAGAGGGCCCTATGGGTTGCCTGTGAGTTCCCAGTCACATGCACATCCCCACCTTCTGCATGCATAGCTGACCAGTCACTGACATGGTTAACCCTTCCCTTGTGGGGCAGACTAATGTTAGACAAGAAAACAACAGTCCGCTAATGATCTATGATGCCAGTAATTCCATGTCCTTCACAAATAGGTCATAGTCAGTCTCTTGCCTACTCATCATGTACAGACCCATATCCAGTCACTTCATGAGATTGAGAGGATCAGAGACTGTCTCTAGAATAAACTATTAAGCCAAGAACAGGATTCTGACTGTCAGAAGATGCCCTCCCTACGTCATCTTACTGGACACTCATAACTAGCACTTCCTTGGAAGGTCACTGGGTCAAAAAATGGCTGTGAAAGCTTCATTGAAAACAGCCTTCTTCAGACTTTATCTGTTCCTATAGGCTATTTACTAAAATGACTCTTGCTATTAAAAATTATTCCCCAAATTAAATTGATATTTATGATGTTTCTTTTTCCAAATAACTGTGATGACAAATGATGTTCAGAACATAGAACATAGATAGTGTTCTCTCTTCTGAAAATTCTTTTTATTATTATTATTTTTTTAAATGGAGTCTCACTCTTTTGCCCAGGCTGGTGTGCAGTGGCACAATCTTGGCTCACTGCAACCTCCACCTCCTGGGTTCAAGCATTTCTCCTGCTTCAGCCTCCCAAGTAGCTGGGACTATAGGCATGTGCCACCGTGCTGGCTAATTTTTGTGTGTTTAATAGAGACAGGGGTTTCACTATGTTGGCCAGGCTGATCTTGAACTCCTAGCCTCAAGTGATTCACCCACTTCGGCCTCCTAAAGTGCTAGGATTACAGGTGTGAGCCACCACATCCAGCCTGAAAATTCTTAATTACACAGCATTGAAATTAAGACCTCTTGTTTGCTTTTAAAATATTATCTTGGGAAGAATTATAATTGATTCGTTAAGATAGGTGATAGGTAGGACTACAGTAGAATATGTTGCATTAAGAAATTTTAACCTTACGGCTGGGCGTGGTGGCTCACGCCTGTAATCCCAGCAATTTGGGAGGCTGAGGCAGGTGGATCACGAGGTCAAGAGATCGAGACCATCCTGGTCAACATGGTGAAACCCCGTCTCTACTAAAAATACAAAAAATTAGCTGGGCATGGTGGCGTGTGCCTGTAATCCCAGCTACCCAGGAGGCTGAGGCAGGAAAAGTGCCTGAACCCAGGAGGCGGAAGTTGCGGTGAGTGAGCCATTGCACTCCAGCCTGGGTAACAAGAGCGAAACTCCAACTCAAAAAAAAAAGAAAATTTTAACCTTTCTGTATCTCCTGTATGCTTTTTAGGAATCGAAATAATAAACCTAAACCATGATTACCTCAGTGCTAAAGAAAAAAAAAAGATGCTGATTTTGAAATAGGTTTCAAAATCTAATTGACGGAATCAAACTAGACTCTTGTGAACTTTGGATGGATCCATAGTATGACACAATAGGGTCATCACCATGATCATCTGCACGCACTATGGGAGTGAATTTATCATTCTTGCCTAACAGTCTTACGGCTTTAAAAAAAATGTATTTGATTATTCATTTATGAAGCTTACTTAAAAACAGCTTTTAAGTTGCAACCTTCAAACCCTTCATACACAGTGTGCACATCCAGCCAAATTAAAACTGTATTTAACAGGAAACAGTTTTTATATTCTTTTTATTATTGTAGCATTGATTCACATCCCCTATTAGTGCTGGTGTGTTTTTAAATCAACTAAACAGTATTTTTGCTTTTAACTTAACTCCTGGACTAATAACTTAGTTACCAACCCTTAAACATCAGCAAAATATTAGACTATTTAACCCAATATATAAAATTCTTATGACCCTTAGTTGCAACACTAACAGTCACTAATCCATAGAGAATCTTTCTCACATTTCTGAAGTAGTCATCCTAGTACTAGTGTTGCATGTTCAGACAGCCTTAAATCAAGCGATAACCTATTCATAAAACTTAGCAACGCTAATGTAGCTACTATGGTTCTTTGGCAGGGGAAAGATGGAGAGCCTGGTCTTGATGTAAGTAATAAGTACAATAAAAATCATCCTATTATAATAGATGTTGGTGGTCTCCATCATCAATAACAGAAAGAATACTTATTTTTTCTGTGCATATAGGTATGCATAGAACATATATTGCCGTGCATGTAAACAGCAATATAAAATACACTAGTGTTTACGTGAGATAAACAGAAAAGCAAAAAACCACAATTATCTTGTATAAAATTAGTAACTGGTAGTAGATAGTGGCAGTTCAAAATACTTTCCCAGATTGAGGGTACTCTTAACATCAGCATGACCTATTTATGAAAAATATGCATCAACTCAATATCCCCCTCATATGCTGTCCTTAGGGAATGGTGTATGTTTTTTTCTCAAAGCAGTTATGCAATGTTTTTTCCTTTTAGCATTTAGTCTCTATATATCTTATGCTAACATGATCCCATGAAAATAGAGAATGTCAAAAGTAAATGCCTCTAGAAACAATCACTGCTCATCCTGTATTACATAAATAATGAGAATACCAAAAGTAATACTAGTTACCATTTATGAGCACCTGTTATGGGCAGGCATCATTCTGGTACTTTGTAGTATATCATCACATTTCACATTCACAACAGCTGCCTAGTAATTATCATTAACCTCATTTTACAGTCAAGGGAGTCAAGTGCAGAGTGGTAAGTGATTTGCCCAAATCCGCACAAATCAGTGAACTTGCCAGAACTCAAAAGAATATCCTGGTATTCTTTCCTCTCTGTATTTCTTAAAAGAAAAGCAAGAAACCTGTTGTGTCTAGATAATGGAGACATTAGAAAACTTCTTAGCACCACCTTATTATCTAAATATTATGACTGGCGTGCCCTTTTGTGTTATATTTAAGTTCAGAAATGTTAAAATCCTAAAATATTTGTTTCTATATGATTTTTCCACCATTACACCAATAGATCTTTTTGGTTTGCTTTTTATCTTACAGGGCTTCCCTGGTCCACGGGGTGAGAAGGGTGACCTAGGAGAAAAGGGAGAAAAGGTGACCTCTCCATCCCAGCATGTGCCTTGTTTGATTCTTCTCCTGCTGTCTGCTTTGCTGTTCAGCTTGTGTGATTCCATTTGACACTTAATCTTTCTCCATCCTGTGCTCCAAAAACATGCTGATGCCTGATTTAAGGAATCAGGTCTTCAGAGACGAATGAAGAAGGCTGTACTGCCAGATAAAAGGGCACTGCCTGGCATAGAAGAAAAAACATTATCCCCAGATATTCAAGCTACAGGTTTTCAACCATCAGACACTAATTGAAAAATAAAGGATTTTTGAAAAAAAATTCTTTTAAAAAGTAAAATTAAATGGTACAAATCTGCAATGGTATTTGGCAGAGCTCACTGAAGCCTGCAGAGTCAGCATCTCACTTATCTTCACTACTTCCTGGTAGAGAAATGGAGATATGCTTTGTACCTTGATATTTTTTATTTGAAAATGGAGGAGAAGCACTGTGACTGATAAACTACAGTAAATTCATCACACAGGACTAGAACTTGCCACTTTAGATTCAGAGCAACAGGGATTTTTTAAATGGAGGTATTAGTGTATTTTATGAGGTTGATGTTGAAGTCCTGTCTCAGAACCGTCAGCTCCATGGTCTTTAGGAGCCAATATCAAGCAATATGGTTTTGTGATTTGAAAGAGAAGTTTGGATTATGGATTTTAAAAGTCATTCATTCCTCTCTTCTCCTTTGTTCTTCTCTCCTCCCTTCCCTCCTTTCCTCTCCCTTCCTCCCTCCCTTTCTTCCCCCCCCCCCCCCCCCCCCCCACTCCTTTCGCAGTATTTTGCTTGCATCTTTTACTTGGTAGCAGATCTAAGGAGAATTTTTTACACTGGACACAGCAAAAGAAGCCATCAAAAACTCAATCCCTCAATAGAATAGTGAAAATCTTAAAGTGACTGAAACTATGTTTCACAGTACAAATATAAACCTGTTCTATTTCTCAGGTTAATTTATGTCCCTGCTCTAACAGTTTTTAAAACTTTATAAGGTTTCTTGAACAGTGACATTCATAACTGTTGACAAGGCTAAATGAGAGTTGTCAAAAGATTAAGCTTGCGGTATAAGTTTTAGGCCTTTAAGCATTGCTTAGACCCTCCCCAACCCATTGGTAAGAGAGCCCATGTAAGTGGTTATCTGAAAGCCCCATCATCATCACCAGGATCATCACATTTACTGTTCATATGTGCTTTCCCAGGAGCTTTACATATGATAAGTCTTTTAATCCTCATTAAAAGGATTAAAATTAATGGCTGGCTTCAACAGTTTTAGTACCTGAAGTTGGCATTATTTTCCCCTTTTCACAAATAAGGAAACCAAGGTATAAAAAGTTCTTTTATTCTGAATTATAAATTCTGACTATCAATTATGTTTTGAGATAAATTGTGCATATAAGTTTTCAGCCCAAGATGAGTGTATTTTAAAGATGATATGTGGCTGGGTGCAGTGGCTCATGCCTGTAATCCCAGGGCTTTGAGAGTCCAGGGTGGGAGGAATGCTTAAGACCCAGAGTTCAACACCAGCCTGGGCAACATAGCAAGACCCCCATCTCTACTAAAAAATGAAAAAAATCGATGGGGCATGATGGTGTGTACCTGTAGTCCCAGCTACTCTAGAGGCTGAGGTGAGATGATCACTTGAACACAGGAGTTTGAGGCTGCAGTGAGCTATGCACACACCACTGTACTCCAGTCTGGGTGACAGAACAAGACTCTGTCTCTGAAAAAACTTAAAATCATCATACACACACACACACACACACACATTTTATATTTACCTAATGGGTTGTATGAGCCTAAAATCTTAATCAGTCAAAAACATATTACCACTGGGCATGGTGGCTTATACCTGTAATCCCAGCACTTTGGGAGGCTCAGGCAGGTGGATCACCTGAGTTCAAGAGTTTGAGACCAACCTGGCCAACATGGAAAACCCTATCTCTACTAAAAATACAAAAATTAGCCGGGCGTGGTGGCAGGCACCTGTTATCCCTGCTACTTGGGAGGCTGAGACAGGAGAATCGCTTGAACTCAGGAGATGGAGGTTGCAATGAGCCGAGATTGCACACCATTGCACTCCAGCCTGGGCAACAAGAGTGAGACTCCATCTCAAAAATAAATAAATTATATATATATATATATATATATATATATATATATATATATATATATGTTAGGAGGATACTCATGTTTATGAGAAAGAAATTACCAACATTACAGCATATGAAAGCATAAAAGCTAGAAACTTGATCCTCAGAATAATGTTAATCACCCATACAAAAGTATTTCCATGTTCAGCTTCCATGATTACAAGTTTTAAATTTACAAAAATTAGATTCTAAATGAGAATAATTCATGTATATAAGTCTTTAACATGGCAAATAAAAGTTATCAAAAGTTCTCGTGTACTCATACCCACAATGACAGATGGTTTTGTATTGCATGGGGAATCAGTGCATATGCCACAACAATGCTGATTAAGATTGGCACGTTATTCTTCATACTGTAGTGTTTCTTTTCCATAAAGCTTGAGACTCACTAAAATATTACTGAAAAATGATTCCTATAGCCTGGCACAGTAATATTCATAAGACATTTTTCTGTTGAGTGGTTAATCTGAGTTGATTTACCAAATAATGAATTGAATTCTAAAGTAATAATACCCAACACAGCTGGTCTCAAACACATCTATGTGAAGAAGATCCACTGCTTTCTGGGAAGGAAAAGCTCACCCACACGAGTTTACATCAGTTTTATGTCATGGTACTGAAGTGATTTATTAAGGAAGGATGTTATCCATCTTGTGTGAGTGAGCAACTTACTCCTGAATGCTCCTCCCATCTTACTTCCTATCACAACTGCTCTTATTTCACCCTGGCATCTGGGGTCATCATTGTCTTTTATCATGATCAACTAAGCCACACAGAATGTCTCTTTGCCCTTTATTCAAGAAATTCAAGTGTTTTTGATTCTGAGTCTTCTGATGCAATCTTTTTGGCACACAGGAGATAAATGAGGAGCTTTTGCTCATGCTGTCAGAATGAATGTATTAATTTGAATGCATATCTTGTATATTTCTGTTATGTATATATCTTTTCACCTTTCAATATTCATGTTGCTTTGCTTCAGAGATTCAGTTTTATTGTAACTCACATCCTGATTGCAGAATGAATACATTTATTTAAGTGTGTATTGTACAGGATTTCAAATTCTGCACGGCACCAACTCCCTGTCTATAAATATGCAGAGATACTGATGTTAATATAAAACAGCTGAGGTGCATTCCTTCCTTCTCCTCCTTTTGCCTCCTTTCCTTAATTCCTCTGGTCCTATGATCCATGTAGATTTCCCACAACCTTTACCTTGATTCCTAAATACTAATTTCCATGGCTACATTCCCACTATGTAATTATCCTGCCTACCTCATTTTTATTGAGTCCAAGCTGCTTTTCCTCTCCTGAATAGATTTTTTTTTTTTGCATTTGTTACATTGTGAGTAAGCTGGAAACTCATTTACCATTGTAAATACATGGCATGAGATCAGTAAGAGAGTGACTTAAAGAAGATCCCTAGGTTTATAAATAAGTCTGTTTCTCCAGTTGTCATTGCTACAAAGTATCAGCACGTTAACATTTGTTTACCTGATTTAATAAGAAAAGTATTTGCTTTTAGTTTCTTTTGAAAAAATGTTTTGCTGTAACAAAAGGATGTAAAAAATGTTAAAAGAAATAGAAGCGTATTTTAAGACATTGAATATTTTGAATGAGAGTTATAGAATTAATATCAATCATAAAGTTGGATACATTTCAAAGAAATACACAGTTAATATTCTTTCCTTTTCCTCTGATTCAATGCAGCTTTCATCTGTTACAGGATTAGGAAAAAAGCAATTGGTATTGAAAATGAGTGAAGTATCCATTATTTCCCTGAACTTCATCTGACACTGGCTGACTTCAATACTTTTTGTACCTGTCATCCTCATAAGATCTGTGATTTAGACACCTAATTCATGACTGTGACATTGTGGTCTAAGTTAGCACTAAGTTAGCACTTCTGATGTATCAGCTTTTAAGTCTCCTTCTTCTGTCTTGTTATCTTAAATAAAATCCCACATACCGCTGCCCAGAATCCACTGTCACTCTGAAAGTGTAAGTTAGCTTGTATAATGTCATGCCTTACCTAAATCCGAAAACAATGGTAAATGCCCTTCCAGAATTTTCTTACCTAAACCATCTTTTGAATTACCATTATTTCCACCCCCCAAATAAAATTTTCTTTTATTTAAACCCTTGTATCCACAGGGGGAAAAGGGAAAGAAAGGCAAAAAGGGGCCTAAAGGGGAGAAAGGAGAACAGGGTGCTCCTGGATTAGATGCACCCTGCCCATTGGTATGTCTGACCTGTGGAACTGTCTCCGGATGTTTGTGTGAGGGGATCAGATGGGAGAAGAGCAAGCTGGAGGCATCCGTAACAGGAGGGTTTCTGATTGGGGTCCTTTAAGACGGACTTCAAGACACCCAGAAACATTTATCACAGTTATCCTGATATGTTCCACATCTCATCTCTGGCCACTAGCTCTGCCTGGTTTCTTAACCCCCAAATATTATGGTGCAACTGGAACCTGAATGTAAGATCCGAAAGGAGCTGGCACTATTCCACACGCCTCAAAAACACTGTTTTCCAACAAGGCCCCGTTGTAGGAATATGTGTTCCTCCATTTTACTTTGTCCATCTTTCCTGGATGTTACTTTTACCTTCAGAGTTGCTCCTCTCCCAGCCTTTTGTTGTCGTAGTTACTTCTTTCACAGAATTTGTGCTTAAGTGATTTCTTGTGTTAGTAACATTATGAGTTAATCTTTACAAACAGGGATTCCGTGGCGTTAAGGGGGAAAAAGGGGAGCCAGGCCAGCCTGGCCTGGATGGGCTCGATGCCCCTTGCCAATTGGTACAGTATTTCTCTTTCCTACCACCCTGCATGCAGTTCCTTTGTTTATTACATGTTCATCTCTATCAGTGTAAAGTGGTGCTGTCTGGGCAAGCTTTACATGACACGCACACTACATGCATGTGCATGAACAGGATCCTTCTGCTACTCTGCAGAGGAAGAGAGCAAGCACGAGTTTCTATCAATGAATGCAAATTAATCTCCTGATGTTGTTCTCACAACTGACATGACCACCTTTTCTGTGTTCTTTGGAATGTTAGTTTTTTCAATAAATATTAAAAGATTGCATTTACAATTACATGAAAATATTTGATGTAAAGGCACTGCTAGGCCATCTTTGGTTTTCCACCTAAGTTTGACTTTTTTTCTTTTTCTCTAAAAGAAATAAAGGTATCAGTAAATTTCTATCAGACTGTAAATAAGGCCCAACCTATGGGAATTCAGCTTCTCTGGTCAAGCGTTAACCAATTCAAGAGAGTGCTTTAAGAGACCATAGAGAAGAAGACCAAACTTCTCTGAGCTTCTAAAGATAATAGTCTGCATCCCAAACCCTCTGCTTTGTCACGTAACCTTTTCAATTTAATGGTCTCTCCTTTTGAAACTCACTTTCCTCAAGTAGACCAAACTCCCTTATCTCCATTGGCATGAACTCAAAATCCTCTTGATACTAAAATCTAAAATTCTGCTGGTTGAACCCTTTCCTTGTACCAATCTGGCATTACCAGTTTTTCCCAAATATTTTATGAAGCTTTTTTTAAAGTGTTTTTTTTTTTAACATTTAAAATGAAAGTATAGTCATATTTTCTGAGGTATAAATAAAAAGTTTGATGTTTGCATTGATGGTTATCCTGGTCTGCATGTTCTTATATTATTCTTCAGTTATAAGCATGATTCTTTAAAGATAAATTTATATTTCTCTTTTAAGAGATATTTATATTTAAAAAAATTAAGCAGTCAATAATTATAGTTAGAAAATCTCAATACAAAGTTCCCAGTTCTTTATTTTATTTGCTTGGTATTGATGATAAATCATATTTTATGATCATTTTGTTGGGGAAAAAGTAGAAGCATGCCTTCTTGATACCCCAGCTCTTCCTGCCTTACTTGTATCATTTGTATCTGAAGAATGCATACACTTTAAAATAAATTTTGCAACACTTAGGAACCTCTTATTCAGAATTTGTTAACTGACTTCTGAAGCATTTAAATAGAGAAATTGATGAATGCTATAGATAACATTTTATCATAAGTCTACAGATAGGCTGCCTGTCTTTTAACTCAATTGAGTATGTTTATTATATTTAATGTGAAGAGCTATACACTTCAGATAGAAATGGTTTGTCATTGATTATTCATCATTATCATGAATTCAGCCATAGTCTAATAGTGACCAGGAAGAGAAGTTATTTTGGTTTACTTAATAGAGGTAACAGTGAGATGTGCTTTAATGAAATTAAGAGTATAGATTTATTATCTAAAAATATAGATATACTTTGTAAATTGCTTTTTCAAAATTAGGCATAACATTTTCTATGCTTCATATGTTTTCAAAATGTGTGCTCACTCTGAAAAACATTTGAATTTTCTTTATTTTTACCTAACAATGGAATAATGTATTGGGAGTTGCTAATTAGTAAAAGATGCCCATGATAGAAGCCACTAATGGGTAGAAATTTATGTTTAAGCCTCTGAGCATGTGAAAAATGGAGTTTAATCACTCTTGTGGAACCTGAGGAATTCTCCTTTTTCTCTTTAAAACAGGGGCCAGATGGCTTACCCATGCCTGGCTGTTGGCAAAAGGTAGGCTTTACAGAATAATTTCTCAAAAGAAGCCCTCTCCCTATCTCTTAACTTGAACTGGCCTTTTCCATTCAGAACAGACCTTTAGATGTGACATTCCCGAAAGTTGTCTGGATATTAAAAAGCAAAAGATTTCATCTCCAGAATACTTTTTGATTGGTGTATTTACTGGTGATTTCTTCCAAAACTGATCGGCTAATGCAATTCTTAGCAAACATTGCAATTTGGAACCTTTTCTATCTAATCCTTTCTTTGGATTGGAAAGGGCCAGTGCAACTTGATAATGTTTTGCTTGTCGCTCAATACAATCTTTGTCTTCTTACTGTTTGAAGCTATTCTTATGATTATTTTTCTATTTATACTTACTTACATAGACAAACGCTAATACATGGTAGAACCTTGTCAATATTAGTCACAGAGCTGAGAAAGCAGAAAAATATAAACATCATTTGTTTAATGATGTCTTGAGTTATGTAGGAGAAACTGAATTTAAATAGTGTCCTTTATGACATCGGTTTATTCTAGCCTCTTCATATGGCCTCCCATAGTCACTGTGAGAGTATATTCTTTATAGAGAATCTTCTATGTGCAAAGGCTGTATAATAAGCCTTTTTATATAGAGAATATCATTTTATTTGACCCACACAATGACCCCATAAAGTCTTATTACCCTCAGTGATGCAGATGAGGAAACAAATTCAGATAGGTCAAGGACCTTCCAAGAGCCCAGAACTAGTATGTAACAGAATTAGGAGAGAGAGAGAGAGAGAGAGAGAGAGAGAGAGAGAGAGAGAGAGA
>NW_022437027.1:3740071-3818857 GCF_009761245.1 Sapajus apella
GAGAGAGAGAGAGAGAGAGAGAGAGAGAGAGAGAGAGAGAGAGAGAATGGAAGGCAACAGTAGAACTGTAAGCAGGAAAGAGCTCATCCGTATGAGCTGTGCTATTCAGAGAATACCAAACCTTTATGCAACAGTGGTGAGGATCCAATTATAAAAGCCATGCACATGCTACTGAAGGATAAAGGCATTCCAAGAAAGTAAAAATGAGCTGAGGAAATGCACAAGATGCTTCAATCATTTTGAAATTTTTTCTCCAGCACCTTGGGGCTTCTTCAGTAATTTTGGACAGGCATGCTTCATTAGCAAAATTATAGCAAAACTATGTAGCAATGCAGAAAGATGCGAAACCTGACTCTTAGTTGCCTCTTACCTTAGCATCTCCATTGGTGAGAAAACCCTCACTCTCTTTCTTAATCAGTTTCACCTACTTGACCAGGGAAAGAAAAACCTCTCTCAGTAGCGTCATTTATTTAGTAGCTTCCCATACTCCACTTTCAGCCTGTCAGATAATTAGCTTGATCACACAGGGGGTCAAGTGGGTCTCATGAAAATGGATCTATCATCATATTCTTCTTCACCTGAGAAAACTATCCCTTCACCATCATAACCCCCGTTCACAGAATTTTTAATACCATCTTGAGCTGGAATTACCACTTACTCTCTAACCTTTACCCTGTAATCTAATAGTATAATGATTTTTTAATCCAGCCATTAGCAGACTTTACATAGAGGAGATTCAATAGGCTTGCTTTATCCAGCCTTCTGACACCACTCAGAACTTGGGTTTACAACTGTTCTTAGCCACGTCTGAATCACTGCGTTTTTTTAAAAAAAAGGGGTTTATACCCTTAAATGGCAACAATCAAAGGACTCATCATCTTTTTGGTTCATGAAATGGCCAAACCTGGTAGTAATATGAATACTATTATAAAATCAGAAATTCAGAAATTTCCCTTTTAAATACTTTTTCCACAGAATAGACACTGTATGCTACATAAAAGATCTTGTGAATCTAGCATCTTCTTATATAAAGAATAAGAATGATTAAACTTTAGTACGGTTTATCACACCCACCCAACACATACAAATGCAAATCTTTCTGATCAACCTCTCCCACCCATCCCCAGAAAGGAAAAAAGCAATTAGAAAATGAAATTTTCTCAAATTTCTTACATGGTCAACTTAGCTGTTGTATCAAATAATCAAATAAAATTGTTCATATTTTTAAAATGAGGTCAGGAGATTGCTTTTAGTGAGTCTTACTTTGGTTGTATCACCCTTTTGAACACGGCTGTGCTTATTAGGCTGTAGGGCACAGTGGCAATATTTGACTTAAAATTCAAATTGTGGCAGTCGTGTAAATCACTGTGATTAATTACCAAGTCTTCTTGGTCATGCTCCTCTCAATAATTTATATATTAAAACTATTTGATCTTTGTTTAAATTAGTTTTGTTTCTAGATATAGTTGAGTTTTCTAAATTTACTGACACAAAGAGTTAAGAGAGGTTAAGTGAGGGTTTGGAGAAAGGAATGCTTCCTATAGACACATTTTTTTTGGCATTGGCGTGACATGCAAGAATACTGAGTGAACTCCCCCTCTGAGACCAGAAAGCAGCCTCCAAGTCACACCTAGTAGAGCATCTATTTTCCTTGAATAGAGAAAAACAAATGATAATAAATTTAAAGATGACTCTATTCATTATGGAGAGTGAATGAAGAGACCTCTGTTATTCTCCTTCTCTGTACATTCTACTTTTCTTGATTTTTGTTTGAGCAAATGTCAAGGAAGTCTCTAAGATCTGCTTTGTAAACATTTATCTCAAAGACCTCTGTTCCTCAGACCTCTGACTTAACTGCAGTTCTAGGAAAACCTTAGTAATTATGACTGCTCAAAATGAGAAACCAGAGACCTGTGGTGCCTTAGGTCACAATGGAACCTGTAATAGATTGAAGGCCTGACAGGAGGCAGGTGACAATAGTCACAGCAGAGTAAGGTTAGCAAAGAGGAGGAGGAACCAAGAACTGAAGAACAGGGGATTACAGTCAGGTGTTTAAGTAAACAGCATTATCAAGGTCAATCCTCAGCCCTTTCCGCAGTTGTATTGTAATGCTTGCAGAAGATTATGTAAGTAAAAAATACAGAATTAAGTTTAATTATGGCACATATGTGATAATCCTAATTTTCTGCTTTCTCAGTACAGTTACCGAGCAAAACATTTACCCCAAAATTCTCAGTGGCAAAAGAAAAATGTGAAATGAACCTCATGGAAATTGCCATGATACTCGAGTTTAGGAAGTAATATATAGCACACATATAATCAATTGGTTCACTGAAAGCCAATCAGTTGGCTCATAGACTATTCAAGGTTCTACCAGTTTTCTTGATTTAAAATTTTAATTCAAGACTACTAATTCCATGTATTTTTTTTGTTGTCTGTTTTTCTGCAGTGATGAATCTAACCTTCCAAGCATGAAGTTGTGTATATAATGGTCCACTTTTAATATTTATAGTTGAAAACTGAATTGCAGATTTTACGAGTCTGATACATGTTTACATAGGGCTGCTTCTTCCTGTTGGCAGTGGTGTACATGTCCATTTTTACTCCACTTACATCTGAAATTGGACAATTTGTGAAACCAGTGAAAAGCCTGCAAAAAAATATAGATCAATATCTCGTTATCTCATGTGAAGATATGTGTTTATATGGACAAATCAGTGGTAGAGAATGATTGTACTAGCTATTTTCCTTCTTTGGGCTTGCTAATTGCATGGACAAAAAGTGCCATGAAATAGTTTACATGAAATGGTGACCAAATATGGACTCAAAGCTATGAAAATGTACTATACTGACTGATCGTCACATTCCCATCACCATTCATGTTGGCGTGGACTCCTACCTACACCACCTATCGAAACTGACTAAAACAGCATGACTGTGTGCCAAACCTGCTTGCTGTGCAACCTCAGATGCTAGCATGCTAATCACAAGTCCTTCAATCACGTCTGAGCTTTTATTCCTTTTGTCATCTCAAGGGGGTTACACCGTGGCTTATTGCCAAAAAGAGATGAGGTGGTGGAGAGCACACACACAATTTGTCTTGTATTTTGAGGGAGTTGCAGTCCTGACTGCAGATCCACAGCTTCCAGTATTGTGGGCTCACGTGGCCACTTTGGCTGAAAATACGAAGGGGTTGAGCCTGTTGCTGCTGCCAGTTTTTCTTGGGCTGCCCTTGGCAGTGAAGACACGGGAAGAGGACCGATTCAGCCTCCAGCACTGTCTCTCGTGTGACCAAGTAGGAAAGAGGTTTACAAACGCAAATGTGCAGAATCTCAGACTTTAAAAATATAAAAATAACTCAATTTCAGCAAGTGTTAATATGGGTGCTTTTGAAAAATGACAGAGGCACAGCACTTCTTTTGGAATAGGAGATTCTTGGAATGGCAGCCCCTATCCCTTAGGAAAAGGGGATGTGCATCCCACCCAAACTTGGGTTGCTGAAGAAATAACATGTTCTGAGAAGGGATCAACCAAAATCGCCTCTCCTGAAGATGTAGGAGAGCTTACTGGGACAATCTGTGCCGAAGTTGTGAGAGCTTTCCTTCCTCCTAAGATCCAACCCATATCAAACATTTCCTGCAGAGTTCTACAAACAGAAAGGTATTTTTCATTCTTTTTAATGCTTTTTCCTTTTTCTTTTAGTCCCATGAATATTGAGAAAATATTCATTTCAGTTTTTGTCACATCTGTTTTGAACAATTTTTTTTTAAAGAAGTCTTCAAATCGTAAAAATTTGGCTCCAATAGTCAAAATGACCTTTTACTGACTTCTCTCTTGTTTTGGATAATTGGATATAAAAGAAGCTCCGCTTTCAGGTTAATCATTGTAAAGCATGAAGGCTAAGCATTTTTTAGTATGTTTTGACTTTTTTTTACCTGATGAATGTAATGTACGTGAAGATTATCAGTTAATATAAAGCCAAGATTTTGTCACATTTGATAATTTCTATTTTTATGATTTTAAGTTTTGTCTATATTTAGCTTTCTCCTTTTAACATTTCTAAATGTTTGTCTTATCCTCATATCCACAGACCAAATCTGAGATCTCAGAAAGCTGTGAAATATAGTTGCCATAAAGAGTATTTTTCATCTACTTGCTCAAATGTTACCTAACCGTATTAGAGCATTTCTTTGCACAGTAAAGAGTTGGCAGCATGTTTCAAAATGGCTTATTCTAAGTGGAAGTGTTACATTAAAAGAAACATTATCAATGAGGAGCTAGGCACCCTTTCAGCCCGTTAGAAAATTTAATTTCTCTCCTGACTCGATGTCATCTTATGGAAAGATTTTCAGTTTCATGCATAGGTTTCACCACCAGAAGGGAAATTAACTCATCATTGGCTTATAGTTAAGATATAACCGTAAGACAAGGAACCTAAAATCCTCATGATCTCATGTATGCTATGTAACCAAATGACAATCATACAAAATGGCATCTTCTTTTTCTATTAAATTTTTAAGGTTGAAAGATGTTTAAACTATTAGATCAGTCTAATTGGTAACATTTCTGGTAACATTCCACACCCCTAAGCCAGTTTAACATTTTGAAAATAATGGAGGGCATTTTCTAACAGTTTCTTGTATGGCACGGTGCTAGGATAAGGTATTTATTGCTCAGTGTCTGACACAATTTGTCTTAAATGGTTTGGAAAAGTGAACTGAAGTGGGTAGAACTACATTTTCTTCAGGAAAACAAACTACAGTGTCCAGTGGCTATATATTTTCTCTACTTTTTCTGCTCCTCTAGTAGAAAGAGATATTGAGATGGATCACTATCTAAAACTTGCACAGCTGCAGGAGATGATACCTCAACATCAAAAGAAAAACACTTTATGTATAAAAAATAGTTTTGGAAATACAGGCCTTCAAAGAATACTTTTCTGTTATGTGTGTATATTGAGTTTTTGTGCTATAACTGATTTGACAACATGGACTTATTTCACGATTAGATGAGGTTATAAACTTCCATTACATTTATTTCCTTGGGAAAAACAGATGACAAAACTCATCTTTGTTCAGTGGAATTGCTAGGTCTTAACCGCAGTGGATAATCTTAAATTTTTGGTTACTACAATGTTCTCAGTCATCCATTTTGTCATCAATATAGAGAATTCTTAATTTCTAAGTGAATGAAAGAATTGTTTGTTGATATTTGTCGGTAGGTAACATACTTTCCTTAAAGATTTCTTTCTTTTACATTATTGGATAGAGGGTTGAGAAAATATACATGAAAGACACATTGGAAGTAAAGCAAGATCAGTTTCTATTTCTGATAAAGGATAGCAAATTGATATGTGCTTTAGATTTAAAATTGTTTTTCATTTATGTTGGTTGGTGCTAATGTATTTCTTTTCCTTTTTCTCTATGGACAATGCAACTACTATGGATAATTTTATTTCCCTGTTGAATAGCATTCCTAAATCATTAGTGTGTGATTTTAAAGTTCATGAATTTGCTATAATTATGGTCCAATGACCAGGTTTTCTTAATGTAAAACAAAACAGTGTACCTATAGATGATGTGTGTTTACTCAGATCATAGATCCTCGTATTTTATATTCATTTCATACATCAAATGCTTTATCTACTTTCATGTGTCTCATCTTTTTCATTCACTCATCTTTTGGCTGATATTTGATGAAACATGAGAAAACCAGCATTAGAAAAGTCTGCACACACACCATATAGAGTACCCAGTGCACAAATACACCTAATTTTTTAAATTTAAATTTCATTTTTCATTAACAAAAGCAGTCTTGGAGGATTTTCTCATGTGATTTTATAGAGAACATCTTTAATTCCTACCAGAAGAAGAGTCTTGTTTCTGAACAGTTTGTGCATATGATGTTCTGATGGAACAGCAAGAACTTACACATCAAGTAGTTTATACTACATGTCCCCTGTCTATATCTTTCTACCTACATTGATAGACATACATTTTATATATATATGCTAGTTTAGAGAATTGTCAAATCAGTATGTCAGCACCAATGGAAAAATTGTCTTGATGTGTTATATTTTTATCACTTAGGAAATGCCCTTAATTTTCAAGGTTTCTTTTTCTAATGTTACTATTGAAGCATGAAAAGTTAACATCGTCTGTTATCCTTTCTTTCCCCACTATGTATTGTCTTACCCAGAATTGGGCTATACTTGTGTGGTGGTATTTTAACATCTTCTAGTAAGAGATCATGAGTGACATACAGATGCCGATATTTGAAATACTGTTTTTCCCTATTTCCTAATAATCAAATTATATTAATATTTCACACTACAAAAAAAATCAGATTTTCTAATTTGTAAAAACAAAGCTCCTGCTATCTCTTGGAAGTTAAGTTCATAGAAACACTGTCTTATCTTTCTAATAGTAAGAACAATCATACATGATTCCGGCTATAAAAAAATCATATATCCCTAGTGGAATTAACAAGCCTGACCAATTATGATTATGCCAAGTTGTTTTAAACTAAAAGGACTGTCAGTTTGTATTTCTTCCCATTTTTCTTTGGATATCTTTATATTGGCAGGATATGTTGCCAAAATAAAATTGCCACAGCAAAGACACTCCTCTAACTTACATTTTTAGTGGAGTTTGGTTTTTGCTAACCCCATACTAATAAACACTTAAATATTTTGAAATGAAAAAGCCATTAAAGTGCATAAAATAGCCTTTGTTGCTTATTGACAGAACTGTCCTTTTGGGAATAAGAAGACTTTTTCGACCTAAACTGTTATGCATGATTTATTCACAACTTAACAAAGAAAGTACTAACATTTCTGAAAATGTAGTTGATATTCTCACCTATCTCATAAATATTAATGAATTGGATTCACAAAAGAATGTCTTACATATTGTTGACATTTATGTGAATATTCTTTATACTGTTGTAAATGTTTCATTCAACTTAACATTTTTAAAAGATGTATCTGATTTTTCTTTAGAAAAAATATTTTTATTTGTATTTTTTACATTTTAAAGTTCATCTCTGTGCAGCTATTTTTATATTGCCAAAAACTCACATAAATACAAATAAGTGGAATATGCAAAAAAATATTTTGGCAAGCATTACACTGCATATTTTTTTAAATGTTTGTGGGCCAGTCTTATGTAATTGATTATTCTAAGAATGTGTTGTGTCTTATCACTGTAAATATGGCACAAACCTGTTTATCTCAGTAGTGTAAATAATTGAATGAATTCTCCCTGTTCAATTTCTTATTTTAATTTCATTGTAATTTCTCCAGCTGACATTACTGAATCAAAAGACACATAAAGTTTTTGATCTGTGATTTGGAGATAATTGCATTGTGTTCAGTTTCCAATTTGTTTTTATTTGCTTTTTAACTTGTTTTCAGGGTTCCTAGTTTGTGAGAAGTTGATCTTCAGAATTATTTTTACACTATTTATGACTTATTTTCATAATGTAAAAAGTGTGTAATTATTACAATATTAATCCAAATAATGATAATGAATTGTATTGTTATAAAGCTTTATTGATGCTCATGAAAACCTTGGCCTCTTTTATTTAAACACTATTCATAAAAAAAAAAATAGAATGCATGCTCAGCTTAGGGAACTCTTTATGGCCTTCTATCCCAGTAGAAAGCACACATGAGTCTGGAAACCAGCAGGTAGAAATAGGTGTAGCCCCACTTAATATCACTCACTATGACTCATGGGAAATTTTGTGCCAAAAAAAAAAAAAAAAAACACAACACTATTCATAAAGAATTTTATTCTACTCTTCTACGATGTTGTAATCCCACCATTTATCCTGGTGAACACATCTAGCTGTAGGGATTTTCTAAAACTAGAGCTTTGTTTTTTTAAGTAATAATGCACGCAAACCTATCTTCCCCTCCTAATTTTCTTCCACTCTTTCCCATTTTGATGAATTGTTACCCTACATTTAGTTGCCTCTTACCATCCTCCCACCAAATTATTCATCAGTATATTATTAGAATGTAGCACATAATAATCACTCAGTATTTAATGGATGAATGACCAAATGCTTCCACAAAGATACCAATTATTTACAAGTCCCAAATAAAATATTTCTCACTGCTTACTTTTCTTATATTTATGCTTTTATAATTGAAAGATAAAATTGTGTTTTATTGTCAAAACACGTTTTGAAGTATACACACACTGTGGAATGGCTAGTTCTAGCACTAAACTTTGTTGATCTTGCCAGCAGCATTAGATGCAGTTGACCACTGCCACCCTCTTCAACGCTCATTTCAGTTCTCAAGTCTTTATGTTCTTGTCATTTAACCCTACTTTTCTTTCTTCTTTTCCTCTGCCAGCTCTTCCTTCTCTACCTGATCATTAAATTCTCAGGGCTCTGAGTTTCATTCTCTCTTCTGCTTTTGCTCTTCTCACCTACACATTCCCTCTCTCCAAAAGAGCTCATTCACGCCCACAAAAACAACGTTCCTGTCTTGATCAGACTTCCTTCTGACTTTCAGACCAACTGACAAAGGCATGTTCACCTGGATGTCCCACAGGTGCTTACCATCTTCTGCTTCACCCCTGGTTCTCTTCCAGACTTCCATATTATAATGAATGGTGCCACTTTCCCCACCTGCCACCCAGGCAGGCATTTAGACACTACCCACCTCAATCACCCACTCATCCCCTCACACACACAGCAGCTAATTCATCACCAAGTTCCTTCAATTCTGCCTCCTAAACTTCCATCAGATCTACCCCTTCTCTCATCCCCACCCCCACTGCTTCAGTTTAGACTTGCCTCATTTTGCTTTTAAATTTTTGGAAAAGCCTTCTAACTGGCCTTTCCACAACTATTAACTATCTCACACCCTCTATCACTCTGAGGATGATGATTTAAAGAAAGCAAATATGGTTTTATTTATAAATGCATCCTTTTATTTTACTTCCCATAAGATTTAAGACAAATTAGAAGTACACTTATAAAGAACACTCAGACTGGGTGCGGTGGCTCATGCCTGTGATCCCAGCACTGTGGGAGGCTGAGGTGGGCAGATCACCTGAGGCTGGGAGTTTGAGAGCAGTCTGACCAACATGGAAAAACCCTGTCTCTACTAAAATGACAAACTTAGCTGGGTTTGGTGGTGCATGCCTGTAACTCAGCTACTCGGGAGGCTGAAGCAGGAGAATCGCTTGAACCCAGGAGGCGGACATTGCTGCGGTGAGCTGAGATTGTGCCACTGCACTCCAGCCCAGTCAACAAGAGCAAAACTCACTCCCCCCCCCCCAAAAAAAAAAAAGAAAAACAAACAAACACACACACACTCTTGCTGGGTGCGGTGGCTGACTCCTCTAATCCCAGCACTTTGGGAGGCTGAGGCAGGCAGATCGCTTGAGCCCAGAAATTTGTTTGAGACCAAGCAACATGGCAAAACCCTGTCTCTACAAAACTGCAAAAAGAAATTCAGGCATGCTTGTGCACACCTGTAGTCCCAGCTACTTGGGGGACTGAGGCAGGAAGATCACTTGAGCCTGGGAGGTCAAGGCTATAGTGAGTCAACATGGCTCCACTGTAATCCAGCCTGGTGACAGAGGGAGATCCTGTTTTAAATATTTTAAAAGTTTTTTGTTTTTTAATTAGTTTAAAAATAAGAACCTGAAAACCATACATAGTTCAAGACCACAAAGAAAGTTAAAATGAAAAGACAGAAAACATAAAACTCTGTAGTATCATTAAATCAAACAACCAGCATGGCTCTGAACTGCCTGGTGTTCATAGGAAAAAGAAAAATCAGTTAACACACTTATATCATCCATAAGGTGACAAGGCACAGGTTCCTCAAAAGAACCAAAGTTAATTGAAATACATATTTAATATATATTTCTTATATATATTTAAATATATAGATATCTATTTTTAATTTTAGATGGAGTCTCACTCTGTCGCCCAGGCTGGAGTGCAGTGGCTCAATCTTGGCTCACTGCAACCTCTACCTCCTGGGTTCAAGCAACTCTCCTGCCTCTGCCTCCCGAGTAGTTGGGATTACAGGCGCATGCCACCATGCCTGGCTGATTTTTTGTATTTTTAGTAGAGATAGGGTTTCAGTGTGTTGGTCAGGCTGGTCTTGAATCCTGACCTCAGGTGATCCACCCACCTCAGCCTCCCAAAGTTCTGGGATTACAGGCAGGAGCCACTGCACCTGACCCAAAAATATTTTTTATGTGAGATTTCTTATAAAGAACACTTCTACAATAACTACAACAGCAGATTTTGATAGTGTTTCTCAATGTAAGCCAAACGTGTATGTCTTAGTCTGTTTTTGTGTTTCAGAAAAGAGTACTTAAGGCTTGGTAATTTATAAAGAAAAGAGGTTTATTTGTTTCAGGGTTCTGCAGGCTGTACAAGAAACCTGGCACCAGCATCTGCATCTGGTGACAGCTTCCAGCTACTTCCACTCGTGGTGAAAGGGGAGCCAGTGAGCAGAGACCACATGCAGAAAGCAGAAGCAAGACAGCAGGGGAAGGTGCCAGGCTCTTTTTAACAAGCAGCTCTAGGGCAAAGTCACGCAGAAATTAATAAAATGAGAGCTCACTCATTACCATGAGGATGGCACTGAGCCATTCATGAGGGATCCAACCCCATGACCAAACCACCTCTCAGTAGGCCTCACCTCCAACAACAGGGATCAAAATGAGATTTGGCATGAACAAACCATATCCAAACCATAACAATGTGCCAAACCAGTTTCCCTTAAAACACCTCTGCGTGGAAATTTAATCATATTATTACTTTGCTTAAAATCTGCCAGTAGGTGTTACTGGATGGCAAGTAAAAAAAAAAAAATCTGCCAGTAGGTCTCCCATCGTCATGCAGATACCTCAGTGTAGAATCTGAGGCCTATTGTGATTTGACCATGACTAGCTTTATAACCTCGTGTCTTGCTGGCCAGCAACTCTCACCCAAGGTTCTCCCATGTTAAACTATTCGAAGATCCCTTTGGTTGCTGCCTAGCCCTGAAATAGTCTCTATCCCCATCCCTGCCATCCATTTGAAGAATACTTGCTCTTCTTCCAAGACTCAACATATACTTCAACTTACTAAACACCCTTTCCTGCCAAGTTGAGATGCTCCTTCTCTACTCCAATAATTTCTTGTATTTGGCACTACTAAAACTCTTATCAGATGGTTAGTAACTGTAGTTTGTCTGTCCCCTCCACCACATGGTAAAACTAAGCATGAACCCAATTCAGTGAGTTCTCAATATCATTAAGTAAATAAAGGAATATTTCTCTTGGAAGAAAAAAAAAAAAAAAAAAGAACAAAAGCTGCAAGAACAACAAAACTCACTGGAACTTGTGAATTGTATTAATGTGCATGATAGGGAAAAGCAGTCCAGAGCTTCTCAGGTGGGGCATCACCTGGTAAGTGCAAAAGGCCGGAGAACTCCCCCCTCCTAGCCAAGGGAAGACATGAGGGACGTTTCCTGGCACTCTGGCACAGATACTGTGCTTTTCCCATGGTCTTCACAACCCTCAGACCAGGAGATTCCCTCTGGTGCCTACAACACCAATGCCCTGGGTTTCCAGCACAAAACTTGGCAGCCGTTTTAGCCACTGCAGTTTTTTTCTCCCTCATACCCCAGCGACACCTGGAATGCCAGGGAGACAGAACAAGTCATGTCCATGAAAAAGGGGACTGAAGCCAGAGAGCCATGTGATCTGACTTGGCAGGTCCCACCCCCATGAAAACCAGCAAGCTAAGATCCACTGGCTTGAAATTCTTGCAGCCAGCACAGCAGCCTGAGCTCAAACTGAGATGGTAGAGCTTGGTGGGGGAAGGGGCATCCATCATTGCTGAGGCTTGGGTAGGTGGTTTTAACCTTGCCTGTGTAAACAAAGTCACCAGGAAGTTTACACAGCAACTGGGCAGAGCCCACAACCACTCAGCAAGTCCTCTGCAGGCAGACTGTCACTAGACTCCCTTCTTTCTGGGCAGGGTATCTCTGAAAAAAGCAGCATCCCATGAAGGATTTATAAATAAAGCTTCCACCTTCCAGGGACAGAGTACCTGGGAAAAGGGACAGTTGTGGGTTCCACTTCAGTAGACTTAAACATCCCTGCCCGTCAGCTCTAAAGGGAGCAACGATCTCCCACCAAAGTGATCGAGCTCTGATAAGGAACAGACTGCCTCCTCAAGTGGTTCCCTGAACCCCATGTAACCTGACTGGGAGACAACCCCTAGCAGGGACTGACAGACACCTCATACAGGAGATCTCTGGCTGGCATCTGGCAGGTACCCCTCTGGGACGAAGCTCCCAGAGGAAGGAATAGGCAGAAGCTACCAGAGGAAGAAATAGGAACAGCAGTCTCTGCTATCCTGCAGCTCCCGCTGGTGATTCCCAGGCAAACAGGGTCTAAAGTAGACCTCCAGCAAACTCCAACAGACCTGCAGCAGAGGGGCCTGTTAGAAGGAAAACTAACAGAAATAAGTCATTTCGACATCAATAGAAGAAAGGACATTCACTCAGAAACCCCATCCAAAGGTCGCCAACTTCAAACGCCAAAGTAGATAAATCCACGAAGATGGGAAGAAACCAGTGCAAAAAGGCTAAAATAAAAAGCCAAAATGCCTCTTCTCCTCCAAGGGATCACACCTCCTCACCAGCAAGGGAACAAAACTGGATGGAGAATGACTTTGACGGATTGACAGAAGCAGGCTTCAGAAGGTGGGTAATAAACTTCTCCAAGCTAAAGGAGCATATTCAAACCCAATGCAAGGAAGCTAAGAACCTTGAAAAAAGGTTACACAAAATGCCAACTAGAATAGCCAGCATAGAGAAGAACATAAACAACTTGATGGAGCTGAAAACACAGCACAAGAACTTTGGGAAGCATACACAAGCTTCAATCGTCAAATCTATCAAGTGGAAGAAAGGATATGAGATTGAAGACAACTCAATGAAATAAAGCAAGAAGGCAAGATTAGAGGAAAAAAGTAAAAATAAATGAACAAAGCCTCCAAGAAGTATGGCATTATGTGGAAAGACCAAATCTACATTTGATCGGTGTACCTGAAAAGTGACGGAGAGAATGAAACCAAGTTGGAAAATACTCTTCAGGATATTATCCAGGAGAACTTCCCTAACCTTGCAAGGCAGCCCAGCATTCAAATTCAGGAAATACAGAGACCACCACAAAGATTCCTCGAGAAGGGCAACCCCAAGACACATAATCGTCAGATTCACCCGGGTTGAAATGAAGGAAAAAATAGTAAGGGCAGCAAGAGAGAAAGGTCGAGTTACCCACAAAGTGAAGCCCATCAGACTCACAGAAGATCTCTCAGGAGAAACCCTACAAGTCAGAAGAGAGTGGGAGCCAATATTCAACATCCTTAAATAAAAGAATTTTCAATTCAGAATTTCATATCCAGCCAAACTAAGCTTCATAAGCGAAGGAGAAATAGAATCCTTTATGAACAAGCAACTGCTGGGAGATTTTGTCACCACCAGGCCTGCCTTACAAGAGCTCCTGAAGGAAGCACTAAACACAGAAAGAAACAACCAGTACCAGCCACTCCATAAATGTACCAAATGGTAAAGAGCATCGACACAATGAAGAAACTGTGTCAACTAACAGGTAAAACATCCAACTAGCATCAAAATGGCAGGATCAAATTCACATATAACAATATTAACCTTAAATGTAAATGAGCTAAATGCCCCAATCAAAAGACACAGGCTGGCAAATTGGATAAAGAGTCAAGACCCATCAGTGTGTTGTATTCAGAAGACCTATCTCACATACAAAGACATGCATAGGCTCAAAATAAAGGGATGGAGGAATATTTACCAATCAAATGGAGAGCAAAATAAAAGTAGGGGTTGCAATTCTAGTCTCTGACAAAACAGACTTTAAACCAATGAAGATCAAAAAAGACAAAGAGAACATAATAGTAAAAAGATCAATGCAACAAGAAGAGCTAACCATCCTAAATATATATGCACCCAATGCAGGAGCACCCAGATACATAAAGTAAGTTCTTAACAATCTACAAAGAGACTTAGACTCCCACACAATAATAGTGGGAGACTTTAACACCCCACTGTCAATGTTAGACAGATCAAGAGGCAGAAAATCAACAAGGTATTCAGGACTTGAATTCAGATCTGGACCAAGCAAACCTAATAGACATATACAGAACTTTCCACCCCAAAACAACAGAATATACATTCTCCTCAGTATCACATCACACTTACTCTAAAATTGACCACATAATTGGAAGTTAAACACTCCTCAGCAAATGCAAAAGACTGGGAATCAGAACAAACAGTCTCAGACCATGGTCCAATCAAATTAGAATTCAGGATTAAGAAACTCACTCAAAACCACGCAACTACATGGAAACTGAACAACCTGCTCCTGAATGACTACTGGATAAATAATGAAATGAAAGCAGAAATAAAGATGCTCTTCAAAACCAATGAGAATGAAGACACAATGTACCAGAATCTCTGGAACACATTTAAAGCAGTGTCTAAAGGGGAATTTATAGCACTAAATGCCCACAAGAGAAACAAGAAAAGATCTAAAACTGACACCCTAACATCATGATTAAAAGAACTAGAGGAGTAAGATCAAACAAATTCAAAAGCTAGCAGAAGACAAGAAATAACTAAGATCAGAGTGGAACTGAAGGAGATAGACACAAAAAACCCTTCAAAGAAAAAATTCAATGAATCCGGGAACTGTTTTTTTGAAAAGATCAACAAAATACACCACTAGCCAGGCTAAGAAGAGAAGAATCAAACAGATGCAATAAAAAACGATAAAGGAAATATCACCACCAATCTCACAGAAATACAAACTACCAACAGAGAATAATACAAATACGTCTGTGCAAATAAACCAGTAAATCCAGAAGAAATGGATAAATTCCTGGACACTTACACCCTCCAAGACTAAACCAGGAAGAAGCTGAATCCCTGAATAGACCAATAACAAGTTCTGAAATTAAGGCAGCAATTAATAGCCTACCAACCAAAGAAGTCCAGGACCAGATAGGTTCACAGCCAAATTCTCCATAGGTACAAAAGAGGAGCTGGTACCACTCCTTCTGAAACTATTCCAAACAATACAAAAAGAGGGAATCCTCCCTAAATTATTTTTATGAGACCAAAATTATGTTGATACCAAAACCTGGCAGAGACACAACTAAAAAAGAAAATTTCAGGCCAATATACATGATGAACATTGATGCAAAAATCTTCAGTAAAATACTGCCAAACAAAATCCAACAGCATATCAAAAAGTTTATCCATCAAGATCAAGCTGGCTTCATCCTTGGGATAGAAGGCTGGTTCAACATATGCAAATCTATAAATATAACCCATCACATAAACAGAACCAAAGACAAAAACTACATGATTATCTCAATAGATGCAGAGATGGCCTTCAACAAAATCCAACAGCCTTTTATGTTAAAAACTCAATAGACCGGGCGCGATGGCTCACGCCTGTAATCCCAGCACTTTGCGAGGCCGAGGCGGGTGGATCACGAAGTCAAGAGATCGAGACCATCCTGGTCAACATGGTGAACCCCCGTCTCTACTAAAAATACAAAAAATTAGCTGGGAATGGTGGCGCGTGCCGGTAATCCCGGCTACTCAGGAGGCTGAGGCAGGAGAATTGCCTGAACCCAGGAGGCAGAGGTTGTGGTGAGCCAAGATCACGCCATTGCACTCCAGCCTGGGAAACAAAAGCAAAATTCCCCCTCAAAAAAAAAAAAAAAAAAAAAAAAACAAACCTCTCAATAAACTAGGTACCGATGAAATGTATCTTAAAATAATAAGAGATATTTATGACAAACCCGCAGCCAATGTCATACTAAATGGGCAAAAACTGGAAGCATTCCCTTTGAAAACTGGCACAAGACAAGGATGCCCTCGCTCACCACACCTATTCAACATAGTATTGGAAGTTCTAGCCAGGGTAATCAGGCAAGAAAAAGAAATAACGGGTATCCCATTAGGAAAAAAGGAAGTCAAATTGTCTCTCTTTGAAGATGACATGATTGTATATTTAAAAGACCCCATCATCTCAGCCCAAAATCTCCTTAAGCTGATAAGCAACTTCAGCAAAGTCTCAGGATACAAAATAAATGTGCAAAACCCACAAGCATTCCTATACACCAGTAACAGAGTCAAATCATGAGTGAACTCCCATTCACAATTGCTACAAAAGAAATAAAATACGTAGGAATACATCTAACAAGGGATGTGAAGAACTTCAAGGAAAACAATAAACCACTGCCCAAGGAAATAAAAGAGGACAGAAACAGATGGAAAAACATTTCATACTCATGGTTAGGAAGAATCAATATTGTAAAAAATGACCATACCGCCCAAAGTAATTTACAGATTCACTGGTATCCCCATCAAGTTACCACTGACTTTCTTCATAGAATTGGGAAAAAAAACCACTTAAGCTTTATATAGAACCAAAAATGAGCCTGCATAGTCAAGACAATCCTTAGCAAAATAAACAAAAAACAAAGCAACAACAACAACAAACACAAACCTGGAGGCATTATGCTATCCGACTTCAAACTATATTACAAGTCTACAGTAATCAAAACAGCATAGTACTGGTACCAAAACAGAGATATAGACTAATGGAACAGAACAGAGACCTCAGAAGTAACTCCACACATCTGCAACCATCTGAATTTTGACAAACCTGACAAAACAATAAGTGGGAAAAGGAATCCCTATTTAATAAATGGTGTTGGGAAAACTGGGTAGCCATATGCAGAAAGATGAAACTGGATCCCTTCTTTACACCTTATGCAAAAATTAACTCCAGATAGATTAAAGATTCAAACGTAAGACTTAACACCATAAAAACCCTAGAAGAAAACCTAGGCAATGCCATTCAGGACAAAGGCATGGGCTAGGACTTAATGACTAAAACACCAACAGCAATGGCAACAAAAACCAAAATAGATAAATCGGATCTAATTAAATTTAAGAGCTTCTGCACAGCAAAAGAAACTATCATTAGAGTGAACTAGCAACCAACAGAATGGGCAGAAATTTTTGCAATCTACCCATCTGACAAAGGGCCAATATTCAGAATCTACAAACAACTTAAATTTACAAGAAAAAAAAAGCAAAAAGTGGGCCAAGGATATGAACAGACACTTCTCAAAAGAAGACATTTATGCAGCCAACAAATGTGAAAAAAAGCTCATCATCACTGGTCATTAGAAAAATGCAAATCAAAACCAAATTGAGCTACCATCTCACGCCAGTTAGAATGACAATCATTAAAAAATCTGGAGACAACAGATGCTGGAAAGGATGTGGAGAAATAGGAACACTTTTATACTGTTGGTGGGAGTGTAAATTAGTTCATCCATTATGGAAGACAGTGTGGTGATTCAAGGATCTAGAACTAGAAATACCATTTGACCCAGCAATCCCATTACTGGGTATATACCCAAAGGATTATAAATCATTCTATTATAAAGACATATGCATACTTATGTTTATTGCAGCAATAGCAAAGACTTGGAACCAACCCAAATGCCTATCAATGACAGGCTAAAGAAAATGTGGCACACATACACCACGGAATACTATGCAGCCATAAAAAAGGATGAGTTCATGTTCTTTGCAGGGACATGGAGAAAACTAGAAACTATCATTCTCAGCAAAGTGACACAAGAACAGAAAACCAAACACTGCATGTTCTCACTCACAAGTGGGTGTTTAACAAAGAAAACACATGGACACAGGGTTGGGGGGGACATCACACACTGGGGCCTGTAGTTGGGTGTGGTGGAGGGCTGGGGAGGGATAGCAGGGGGTCGGGGGATAGGGAAAGAATAGCATTAGGAGAAATACCTAATGTAGGCGACAGAGTGATGGATGCAGCAAACCACCATGGCATGTGTATACCTATGTAACAAAACTGCACATTCTGCACGTGTACCCCAGAACTTAAAGTATAATTTTAAAAAATAAAAATATTCATCAAGGAAATAAAAAACAAAAAAACAATCCACAAAGCTTGTCTGTAATATGATAGCTCGTTCTCAAACTAAGAGATGTGTTATGACCTTTTTCAAGTCTAAAGATATGTTTCATATAAAGTGTGGTGTAATATCACCTGCTTGGTGGTAGGTAGAATATCACCTAATAAGTGTTCAGGGAGGATGAAGAACTTAAAGAAGGTAGAGAAGCTTTGAATTACTCCATGGAGAACAGGAGTAAAGAGCAGGAAGCCCACAATGATTGATGCGTGGTTTAGAGCAAGCCAATAAAACTGAGGACCACGATTTTGTTGCAATCCCTCCGCACTTTTGTGCAGTGTGCATGTTATCTATTTAAACATCAAATGTTTGCCTTCTAACTCTCTCAATTTGCCTTTGTTGACTTTTCATTGCCTCTTCATGTTAGGAAGGTGAATGTAGGCTGAGAGTTCTCAAACTTCAGCATTTATCAGGATCACCTGGAGAACTTGTGAAACCAGATAGCTGGGTCACACTAAATTTCTGACTCAAGAGATCTGGTATTGGACTTGAGAATTTCTATTTTTAACAAGCTCCTAGGTGGTGGTCGTGCACTTAATCTAAGGTCCACACCTTGAGAAGCATGGCTGGTCTAGTCTATTTTACTAAAATATAAGTGACATTAATTCAGAGTGGTGAACTTCCTTTTACTGTAAACCTCTTCTATGAATATTCTCTCCTTATCAGTGCCTTAACTGAAATTCTGAGGTCACTCTTTTGCAGCTCCTTCAAGTGGTGGGTGCTAATTTTTCCACAATTCTCCTGCTTTGATGGGAAGTTTGGCATTCACATTGCTCCTTATTGCTAATCCCACACAATTCTTTATCCATGTGTAGAAAGCCCCACTTCTTTGAGTCTTATGCTAACTGGTTACTGGCACCCTCTGTCCTTCTTTGCAGCCATCTTCTCAGTCATTCCTTTCATTCATTGAATTCTTTAGTACATGGTTCACGGTCTTATTTTTCTCCCTATATGCTATCGTTTGAGGTGGCTTACACGTCAACATGGGCAATATAACCAACTCCTTATTCCAGTATCTTCTCAGACCTCATTTCTAATGACTTTTTGCACCCTCCAATTCTGCCAGTCACTTCCCTGACACACTAATTTTGTCAATCCCTGAAGCTGCTCCAACTCTGGAATAATGCATTCAAATCTCCCATTCTGAGGACTCTCTCCTATCCTGCCAGGGTTTCCTTCCCAATGACTCCTGCTGCACCTGTTCTTGCTCTTAACAACCACCTCCATTCCCTTTACCCCTTGGCCGTCCTCACCATGCCCCACACAGCTCCACTTCTCCTCTCCAACTTAGGTTACACAGAACAAACTTTCACCTACACTGATGCCAACAACTTCCTTACCCCATTGTTCTTTTGTGTGCCCACTTGGCAAAAGCCAAATATATAACAGCCCAGCTGTCCACCTTCTCCGCATCTTTACTTGGTGCTGTCCACTCAGTGCTATGGGAGAAAAATCACTTAGTAGCCCAGATTGGTTCATCATAATTTCAAAGTCTCCAAATTCACCAGTGCATTCCACAACTACCAACAACCAGCCATCTGTCTGTGTTTTCCTAATCATGGTGGTAATTCAAACTTTTTCTGCTCTCCTTTAATTTCTTCTCTTGTCATTCTTAGTAGATGATCTTGCATTCACAAAAGAAATCCACAGAGAGACTCTCTCAAACCCCTCCAGCAGACTGAAAGTGTGCTTCCCTCTACATCTTTGATTCCTTCTTCCCTTCTGCTATAATTGAAAATGATGTCACTCTCCCTGCTTAAGGCTAACCTCTGCCACAAATGCTCCACATCCAACCCAGGCTTCTTAGACCTTGTCCTGTTGTTTCAACTTGTCCTTCCCTTTGACTAAAACATTGAAGTATATTTGGATATGTTCCATTTTTATAAAGGCCTTTCCTCAACCCTGTGAGCCCCTTTAGCTGCTGGCCCCCTTTTTTTTTTTTTTTTTTGCGCTTGCTGCCCCTTCAAGACTGACTTCTAGAAGTTGATTATGCACTCACCATACCCACTTCCTCACCTTTCATTGATTCCTCAATTTTTTTTTTTTTTTTGAGACAGAGTTTCACTCTTGTTGCCCAGGCTGGAGCGCAATGGTGAGATCTCGGCTCACCACAACCTCCACCTCCTGGGTTCAAACGATTCTCCTGCCTCAGCCTTCTGAGTAGCTGGGATTACAGGCATGCACCACCATGCCTGGCTAATTTTGTATTTTTAGCAGAGACAGGGTTTCTCCACGTTGGTCAGGCTGGTCTCAAACTCCTGACCTCGGGTGTTCCACCAGCCTCGGCCTCCCAAAGTGCTGGGATTGCAGTCATGAGCCACTGCGACCGGCCTTCCTCAAGCCATTATTAAGCTCTGCCCCAAACACATAGTGAAACTACTCTCACCCCTAGTGACCTCCCAAAGCCTTGGGAATTACGTTACCATCAATATGCCACTCTCTCTCCCCAAACTCCAGTTTTGATTACAGCTGCATGCTTCTGGATGTGCAAGAGGCACCTCAAACTCAACACGTGCAGAACTGATCTTGCCCACTGACCCTCTGCCACATTACTCCTCTGCCCCCCATCACAGGGAATAGTATCACCACTCACACAGTCGATGAAACCAAAACTTACCTGTCACATCTGACTCTACCCTCATCATCATCAATATAAACTACAACTGCCATCTTCACAGCATTGCAAGGCCAGAAGCTAACGCCTGGTAACTTGTGTGTCTTGTCTGAATCACCGTAACAGCAGGTCTCACAGTGGTTGGTCCCGCCCTACATACAGTAGCCAGAATGATCGTTCCCTGCTTAAAACGCTTTAACTTGAAGCTCTGTTTCTCTCGGGATAAATCTCAAATCCCTTACCGTTTATAAGGCCCTTCTTTATTCAGTCTGTATCTACTCCTCTAGCCTTCCCTCTCATCATTCTTTTCCTTGTAATTCATCTAGACAAATTGCATTTATTTTTCAATTATTCAACCAGGCTCTTCTCTACCATTTCCAGACTTCCTCTCTGCCACTGTTTTATCTCTCCTTAATCTAAAAGCCCACCTTGCCTCCCTACCTTCTACTTATCCTTTACGTCTCAGCGTAGTTGGACTTGTCTCGGAGGCTTAAAAAAAAAAAAAAAAAAAAAAAAAAAAAAAAAAAGAGAAGTCTCATCTTAGACATTGCTGCTTCTGGGGAAGCATCTCTGGATTTTCCAGTGTTGGTTGCATAGCTCTCCTCTGTGCTCCCTTTGCCTCTTACACTTCATGAATCATAGCACTTTTGAAATGCTACGGCTCCATAAAGAGAGCGAGCTCTGTGTCGTCTGCCCTGATGTCTTTAATGTCCAGCACATAGTTGACACTCAATATATATTAAATAAATACATTAATGAAAGCAATTAACCAAAAAAAAAAAAAAAAGAACAAGTCATCCAGGGATAACTTGAGCAACTGGGTGTGTGAATGTGCAATGCAACAATGAGCATGTAATACATATTAAAATCTGCATGACTTTTCTACTGATTCAGAATTGATAATAAAGAATCCCTCAATACAAGGGACATGAGTCTGTGTATTTTCTTCTATTTTATGTAGTATCAACATCCAATAGTGACAGCAGAAAAGACTTGGTGGGGAGGCGGGGGATGTTTTTTACTTCTTCTGAACCAAGCTATGTCCTCCAGAAAACAATTATCCAATAAAATAGTACTGAGTATTCCACAAATAAGATAATGCGACATAAGAATATGAACTGGGGCCAGGCATGGTGGCTCATGCCTGTAATCCCAGCACTTTGGGAAGCAGAGGCGGGTGATCACCTGAGGTCAGGAGTTAGAGACCAGCCTGGTCAACGTGATGAAATCCCATCTCTACTAAAAGTACAAAATTAGCTGGGTGTGGTGGTACTTGCCTGTAATCCCAGCTACTCAGGAGGCTGAGGCAGGAGGATCACTTGAACCTGGGATGCAGAGGTTGCAATGAGCCAAGATCACTCCATTGTACTCCAGCCTGGGCAAACCAGTGAAACTCGGTGTCAAAAACAAAAAGAATATGAACTGGAATGTCTATTAAAGGGATAGAGGATATATCTTTCATAGACACAATTTGGGAAATGCTGTCCTACAGCAGTATTTGCTCCAATTCAGTGAAACTTGCCATAACTGAGGTATGCAGATCCTTGTTGCTCAACTGGCATTCCTATCACAGGAGTTGTTCCAAGGAGTGACTATTCAGAGCTGTCTTCCCCGATAGCTCCTCACTCTTTGGCATTCTTTTCCACCCTTCCTTCTCATCTCCACTGTACTCAACTCTTAATCCCCTCTCATAGCTCCACCCTTAAATACACCAGGATTCACTTATAAGCTTGAATTGAAGCCTGTTTTCAGCATCCACCAAATCCATCATTCACAGGCAATGACAAGTGCAATGGCGCGATCTCGGCTCACCGCAACCTCCGCCTCCCGGGTTCAGGCAATTCTCCTGCCCCAGCCTCCTGAGTCGCTGGGATTACAGGCACACGCCACTATGCCCAGCTAATTTTTTGTATTTTTAGTAGAGACGGGGTTTCACCATGTTGACCAGGATGGTCTCGATCTCTTGACCTCGTGATCCACCCGCCCCGGCCTCCCACAGTGCTGGGATTACAGGCTTGAGCCACCGCGCCTGGCCGACAAGTTCTAAAGTAATAATATGCCATCTGGGAAACATTTTATAGTAGAGTACATAAAAGGCAGTCAAGTAGATATAAACTTTTCCAAATTATGAGTTGATACTTACAAATTAAAAATAAGGTTGGAATACAGAAACAATGAAACAAAATGAGTCATTTATAACAGGCAAATATATCAAGTCACTGGCTGAGAAGACAGGAGTTCTGAAATGGTCAAACTGTGGAGGAAACAATTGTTGACCTCATCTATAGTTATTTAGTAAATGGACAGAGTATCAAATATCTTAGCCATCTTGACACTGAATAATTATGGGAAGTCCTATACTATCCCATCTACCTTCAGAAAATGACAACAAACATAAAAGCAGGGGATAACAAAAAAGTTGATAAAGATGTTTGACTCAGCTTGGTGTGGTGGCTCATGCCTATGATCCCAGCACTTTGGGAGGCCAAGGGTACATCACCTGAAGTCAGGAGTTCAAGACCAGCCTGGTCAACATGGTGAAACCTCATCTATACTTAAAAAAAAAAAAAAAATACAGGCCAGGTGCGGTGTCTTATGCCTGTAATCCCAGCACTTTGGGAAGCCAAGGCAGGTGGATCACCTAAGGTCAGTGAGGCAGGAGAATCGCTTGAACCTGGGAGGTGGAGGTTGCAGTGAATAGAGATCACACATTCCACTCCAGCCTGGGCAACAAGAGCTAAACTGTGTCTTAAACAACAACAACAACAAATGATGTTTGACTATAGAACTTAGCATTAGATAGTTTTAGCTACACGTTTTTTTTGCTGTTTTAGATTTACTGCCCACAACTTACTGTCTACAATTTACTGCCACAATCAGCTCTCTCTTAATTCATATAGCAATTTTGGTACTTCTCTGAGAACTCAAAAACAAGGTTTTTTTTTTTTTTTTTCTACTTTTAGGGCTAAAATATTCATTAATTTTTAAAGAATACTCTCCTCTCTGACTAGTTATCTTTTCCCAAAATGTAAGAAAGAAGGAGAAAGCCTAATTATACTATTTTGGATACAAAAACAGGATAAGAAATATATAATAAAAGGGAAATTAAGATATAATATTTATTAAAATTTAATAGGTATTCTCGATTTTAAAAGATGAAATACAATGGAGTTTTCTTAACCTGACATAGGGATGAATACATTAAAAATCTATAGCAAACATTTTTTATTAGCAAAAAGTTAGAAACATTTCTATTAAAATGAAAAGCAAGAACATTTAACACTATCTCTTCTATTAAATTAATAGAAGCAATATTAGTCTAATTAATTATATTAAATATTAATAGTATATTTAATAGAAGCAACAATGAAATTAGAATAAGCAATTAACCAATGCAAATAATGCAATTAGAAAAGTAAAATAAAAGGGTTGGAAACAAAGCTGCCTGCACTAACTATGGCTGCTATAACGAATTCACAAAATTCAGTGGCTTAAAATAACACAAATGCATTATCTTACAGTCCTGTCATTCAGAAGTCCAAAAGGGATCTCAGAGTGCTAAAATTAAGGTGTTGGGCAGGGCTTCACTCCTTTCTAGGGAAGAATCGTTAACCATGCCTTTTACAGTTTCTGGTGTGTTCTTTCATTCCTTGGCTCATTAACCCCTTTCTTATTCCTCAAAGACAGCAACGTTAGGCCAAGTCCTTCAGATGCTGCCATCACTCTAGATCTCTGTTCTACCTCCCTCTTTCACATTTTAGAACCCTTGTGATTACATTGGGCCCACCTGGATAACCCAACATACTCGCCCTATTTTAAGCTCAGCTAATAGCAATCCTAATGCCACCTGCAACCCTAATTTCTCCTTGGCATACAGCATAACATATTCACAGGTTCTGGGAATTAGGACATGGATATCTTCAGTGTGTCATTATTCTGCCTACCACACTGCCACCACTCACAAGTTGTATAGATAGATACACCTAAAGAAACTATAAACCATCAGATTGTGGTATTGTCATCTTCTAAAAATTACAAGTAGTTAGCATAGCATTGCTATGTTTTTATAAAGATACTTAGCCAAACAGGGGCTGCAGATAAAACATAAAGATGCCATTGGCATCTCATACCTTTCACATGTTCTTCTAGGAAGACTACTTGAAACACTTATTATAGTAATACTTAGCAAATTTTTATTGACTTCCATTTATCTTCAAAATATTATGGTGTGTAATTTTTGCTACTTGTATTGATTTCAGTCGGCAGGCTGTTTTGGGCTTTTGTTTTGTTTTCTTTTAGGCTGCCTGAGGATTTCCTGACAGAGCATGTGACAGGACACTACACTTAATCCTCATACCCCTGGAAAGAAAATATAACTCTCTCTTTTACAAATAAAGCTGAGACTCAGAGAAGTTGGATCACCAGCCCAAGATTATTAAGTAAATAAGTGGCCAAGAAGAGATTTTAATGGGGGACAAATGTTACAGCTCTTTTCTCCCCTCCACTACACCCTGTTATGAAGTGACTAACACTCTAAGTCTGAGGTGACATGATCCCATATGTGGCTAGTGATAATAAACAGCTATAAATACCACTTTATATTTCTACACTATTTGGTATTTTTAAATCATTTCCTATCAGTTCTGATTCTCCCAATAATTATATATGATCAATAGCTGTACATTAATATTTTTGCTTGGAAAAAAGAGTCCAAAGAGAAAGTGACTTAGCCAATGTGATACAACTATTAACAACAGTCTGGAACCAGAACCTCCTAACTCAGAACTTTGTCCTTTCCCCAAGACATGAAACATGAAAGCCCAAAAAAGCAAACAGTGTTCCAAAAGCCTTTTTGACATGTATTTTCCATGAGATGTTTTTGGGTAAGAAAAAAATCTATTCTAAATTTTCATCATTTTCTTTTTCCCCCTTTTTTAAATATTAGGAAAAAATTATATCTAGAATGTTCTCAACTGATGTTTGCAAAGTCTTTTTCGGCATCCAAAACACAAATAGTTTAGTGTTGAAGAACTCTGTTACTGGAGCCAATGAGCCTATATTTGGTTTTTTGTTTTTGTTTGGAGACAGTCTCACTCTGTCTCCCAGGCTGGAGGGAGATCTCAGCTCACTGCAACCTCCACCTCCAGGGTTCAAGAAATTCTCCTGTCTCAGCCTCCAAAATAGTTGGGATTATAGGCACGTGCCACCAATCCCAGCTAATTTTTATATTTTTAATAGAGACAGGGTTTTGCCATGTTGGCCAGGCTGGTCTCAAACTCCTGACCTCAGGTGATCCTCCTGCCTCGGCCTACCAAAATGCTGGGCTTATAGGACGGAGCCACCACACCTGGCCCAATTAGCCTATATTTGAATCCCTGTTCAACCACTTACTAAAGCAAGTTATCTGATCTCTGTGGGCCTTGGTTTCCTAATTTGTAAAATGGAAAAGATAAAATTACCTACCTCAAGGTGGTAAGTTAATACACATATTTAGTGAGTTAATTCGTATACACACTTAGGTCAGACTCTGGCCCAGAGTCAATTGTAAATGAACCGCTAGTTATTTTTCTCTTCAGAACAGAATCCTTATATATCTATCAGATTAATAGAAAGTTGGCAGTGATCAAGAAGGGTCTGCTCTATGTTAAGAAAGTGAGACATTTGTTCTTAAAATCTAATTGCTTTTTTTTTTTTTTTTTTTTTTTTTTGCATTTTAATGACTACTTAGTGTCCCAAAATTACCTATACACTATATATACCAACTTAAGGTCTAATTTCTACATAAAAGCTAATGAGAAAAAAGGGTAGTTTTCTTCAGATAACTTAAAAAAAACTGAATGTCACCACCTAAGACACTTAGCAAGTTTCCTTGTGTAAAGACAGTGAACTATCGACAGGAAAAAGATATGGGACTCTCAGGACTGAGCAATTTGTGAGAAATTCATCAAACGACAGCGGTATTAAGAAGTATTGAAATAGGGGCGTTTCGCTATGTTCTCACCCCTGTTGTTTGCACAGCCTAGTTAAACTGCTGGACAAGCTAGAATTCCAAGTGTCTTGCTCAAACAGTTACGCATGCCAGAACATTTATATAACCCTGAACTTTTGTACTCCACGCCTGGCATTATGCAGCATATTATAATATTAACACAGACAAAGAGATTATTAACACCTAGCTTAGGGTAATGGGCTTTTTATGAACTAGTCTCTTCCTGTTCAACTAAAATAGTGCAGAATTTTATTGACATGCAGTAAATATTGACTCAAAAATGTCATTACAACACTCTTGTCATATAACTTTTTAGCAATTCAGTGTGTGGTTGAGTTCGCTTAAAGATATTTTCATTTTGACTAAAACATTAAAGCATTATTATATAAAATATAGCACAGCAAGAAGTCAATAAGTAACTGCAATGATGCTTCCTCCACAGAGGTGATGCCTCTAATTCACATACGCATAGGTTGTTTTTCTAACACTAGTGATAGGTTTGCAATGAATCAAGGAAATGCTCTTGTTCAAGGTCCTTCATGGCCAGTGGCATGAATTTAAGTGATCCACCAACATGTCCAAACCTAACTGGTTCCTTGGCTCTATATAATGTGGGCACTATGTGAACCAAACTCTGATCAATCAGTTCACTTTAACAGTTTTTCAGAGGGCTGCAGCCAAGCTCTTTGCAAATACGACATGAATTAATGAGCAGCACAAGTAAAGAGTTTATAGTAATAGATGTCATTGACTCAATGCTTACCACATACTGTTATCCTGAACCATCATATATCTTGTTTCATCCTTACAACCACACTGTGAATTGGGCACTTTATTATTCTCATTTTACACATTAGAAAACTAAAACTCAGGTAAGTAATTCACCCAGGCTCACACAGCTAGAAGGCAGCAGAAACAGAATTTGAAACTAAGCACCACACTCTCATCTACAAAGCTAAAATGAAGAGCCTTACAGTCAATGCAAAGTTAAAGATATGCCCAAAGTACACCATGGCACAAAGGAGAAACATTTGACCAAGGCCCCTCATTTCTCACTGTACAAGAATGCTAAAAAAATGTGTGACCGGACTTAGGATAGGAGGTCACAAGTCCACACAGGACTCCAAAGATCCCCCAAATGTCTGTTTCCAATATCTGGAATTGGTGCATAGGGAATCTTGAAGGTGAAGTCTTCCCTCTAAGACCCAAACCCCAAAAATTAGGAATCATGATACTTGCTAAAAATATTTTCTCTCCCTTCCATCAAACATATCAAATCCCATAATAAATTGGATCACTATCTCATGAAATTTTCATTTCAAAAGCTAGTCATCATTCAATACACCCTTCCTTCAGTGTGTAATAAACAGGAATCTATTTCTTCATTAGAGCAAATCTGACAGCAGGATGATGCCAATTATAATGGTTAAACTAATAAAAACTTCAGGTATAACTCTGGACCCAGACATCAAACTCAATACCTATATATATGTATGTATGTATTTGAACATTATACATTATATACCTGTAAATATATGAAAATATTTATTTTTACTTTTGTGTCCTGGAACAGTAGGAAATAGCACAAAGCACATTAGGAAACATGGTAAGAACAAATCCTATTGTATGGAAGCAGCTGGCTTCAAGTGTGAAGTAATGCTCACACTTGAAATCCTGGCACCTTGGGGAGGCCAAGGTGCGAGGATTGCTTGAACTCAGGAGTTTGAGAGCAGACTGGCAAACATACTGAGACCCCATCTCTACCAAAAATTTAAGATTTAGCCAGGTGTGGCTCATGCCTGTAGTCCCAGCTACTCAGGAGGCTGAGGTGGGAGGATCTACTTGCCCCAGGAAATTGAGGCTGCTTAATGTAAGCTATGATCATTCCATTGCACTCCAGCCTGCTCAACAGAGCAGCAAGACTCCATCTCAAAAAAAAAAAAAAAAAAAAAAAAGCCACTAATCCATATTCCAAAATAGACAAGGATAAAATTAACACAAAAAAAAACCTTATTGTGAGATTAAGGTGCTATGTTGTTATATTTACTACACTCTGAGAATATTCAACCATTTAGACTGACATCACTGGTGAGAGATGTGAATCAGATAATGAAAAGAGATGCATAAGAAAAAACACTGATAATCAGAATAAATCTTGTTAATGCTTCAATACTCTGAGTTGGAGCATTTTGTGGTGGAATGAACTTCACATTCATTCTCCTTAATTAACCAGCCCTTTCACAGTAAGGGAGGAGGATAGGAATCATAGTACATAGATAACTGCATATATCATGTAAAACTGGTAATCATAATAAAAGCTTTCATGTAATAGTACTCCATGGTTCAGAGTACTTTTACGTACTCTCCTAAAAATAATTATGTTTTGAATTCATATGTCTTCTAAATGCTGAGGGCACCTTCACATAAAAAATTTAAGTAAGCAGAACCTACCCAGGGAAAGGAAACTTAGTGCCAGTGAAAAGTAAGTAGGAATCATTTGCAATGTATTCCAGGACACCAGTGAATTCAACATTCAGATGCTCAGAAAATCAAAATCTGATTTAAACAGAAGTGAGAACATGGTAGGCAGGTAAAAGATATGGATGTTGGGGTATATGCAGGAAACCAAAAAGTAAACACCAGAAAACTGGCATGTGATCAAGTGTGGTGGCTCTTGCCCATAATCCCAGTGCTTTGACAAGTTGAGGCAGTCTAATCACTTGAGGCCAGGAGGAGTTCAAGAACAGCCTAGCCAACGTGGTAAAATCCCATCTCTACTAACTAACTAAATAAATAAAATTACCTAAACATAGTGGCATGCACCTGTAATCCCAGCTCCCCAGGAGGCCTCTGAGGCATGAGAATTGCTTAAACCCAGGAGGCAGAGATTGCAGTGAGACAGGATTGTGCCACTGCACTCTGGACTAGGTGACAGAGCGAGACTGTGTCTCAAAACAAAGAACCTGACATTTTGATTTGAAAGAATTCTTAGTTTCTGGGAGCCTCAAGTGTTCATTGGCTGGTATTAAACAGACAACCTTATCCCTGTGTATTCACATTGCCTTCTCTCTCTAAGGGTCAGTTTCTGTGACAAAATTTCCTCTTTTTGTAAGGACTCAATTATATTAGATTAGGGCTCACCCTAATGACCTCATCTTAACTTGATCATCGGAAAACCCTATTTTCCAAATAAAGTCATATGCACAAGTACTGGGGGTTAGAACTTTAACATCTTTTGAGAGGACATTTTCAACCCATAAAAGGGGGATACAATAGAAGGAAAAACTGAATACAGGTATAACAGATACTTTTCTATTCCCCAAAACCACAGAACCCAGTAAACTGCTGTGAAACTTGGAGTAATTTTCTGGAAGTGATGCTGATATTCTGGGATACAGTGTATTGTTTGTCTCTGCTGAATCCTTTTTAAAAAGAGAGGGCTTCATAACAAAGACACTTTTGTTTTGATATCGTTGAGTTTGTTTATTAGTAACAGGTTTTTAGCCAGGTGCGGTGGCTCACTCCTGTAATCCCAGCACTTTGGGAAGCTGAGGCAGGCTGATCACCTGAGGTCGCAAGTTTGAGACCAGCCTGACCAACATGGAGAAACCCGTTTCTACTAAAAATACAAAATTAGCCATGCATGGTGGTGCATGTCTATAATCCCAGTTACTCAGGAGGTTGAGGCAGGAGAATCACTTGAACCCAAGAGGCGGAGTTTGAGGTGAGCAGAGATTGCGTCACTGCATTCCAGCCTGGGCAACAAAAGCGAAGCTCCATCTCAAAAACAAAACGAAGCAAAACAGGTTTTTATGCAGTTAACAATAGGAATTTTATACTTCAGTCTGTACCAAAGTCTACAAGTCAAACAGGGGCAACAAATAAGTAGATAGATAACTCATAGCTTTAAATAGTAATTTCCAAGCTGAGTGTGGTAGCTCATGCCTGTAATCCCAGCACTTCGGGAGGCCGAGGCAGGTGGAACCCTAAGGTCAGGAGTTTGAGACCAGCCTAGCCAACATGGTGAAACCCCGTCTCTACTAAAAATACAAAAATTAGCCAGATGGGGTGGCAGGCGCCTGTAATCCGAGCTACTCTGGAGGCTGACACAGGAGAATTGCTGGAATTCAGGAGGCAGAGGTCACAGTGCAAGATCACAGTGAAGATCAAGCCACTGCACTCCAGCCTGGGTGACAGAGCAAGACTCCATCTCAAAAAAGAAAAAGAAGAAGATAATAATTTCCAAAGACAGGGATTTCTTACATTTTATTTTCGACCCATAATTGTGGATACTTATGGGACACAGTGTAATCTTTCAATACGTATATACATCATGAAATGATCAAATCAGGGTAATTGCCTTACCATCATCTCAAACATTTATAATTTCTTTGTAGTAAGAACATTTAAAACTTTCTCATTATTTTGAAATACACAGTATTGTCAAATATAGTCACTCTACTGTGCAATAGCACACCAGATCTTATTTCTTCAAATTAGTTGCAATCCTGTACCTGTTCACTAACCTCTTCTCATTTCCAATTCTCGCTACCTAACCCCAACCCCACCGTGATCCCCTGGTAACCACTATTTCACTCTATTTCTATGAGATCAGTTTTTTTTTTTTTTTTTTTTTGGATGGAGTCTCTCTCTGTCACCAGGCTGGAGTGCAGTGCCATGATCTCAGCTCACTGCAACTCCGCCTCCCGGGCTCAAGTGATTTTCCTGTCTCAGCCTCCCGAGTAGCTAGGACTATAGGCGCATGCTGCCACACCCAGCCAATTTTTTAATTTTAGTAGAGACAGGGTTTCACCATGTTGGCCAGCATGATATCAGTCTCTTAACCTCATGATCTGCCCGCCTTGGCCTCCCAAAGTGTAGGGGGTACACAGCACTTTTGAGGTCGGGCATAGAAAAATACTGAAGCACTATGTATGTTATTTGTGCATGGGAATGAAACTCCTTGGCTCCGAAAACAGGACAGGGAGTGGAGTGTGTCGTGTGATAAGGGATGCTGAAAACAGCCTTCTGAGAATGCAATTTGAATGTGTACAAGGTCACAGGTGCCTCAGCAACCCAACTCAAATGACCATCTAGTGGATGTCTGTAGTTAATACGAGCCCTTTCAACAAATACTTGGTAGATGGATGCTGGGGCAGACTCTTGGAAGAGCTACCCTCTATCCCTGCTCAGCTGGAACTGTCTGAGTACTTTGTTCTTGGCGTTCACTGCAAGCCATAGGCTCTGCAACTGGTGTCCTCTACATGATCGCCTTAAATTTATGCATGAAGCTGAAGAGCTCATCAATTTTCAGGGAATTCTGGTAAGAAACAGTCCTGACTCCCACCAGGAGGATGGGACGCACACATAAAATATCAGGGGCTAGATTATCATGCATCAAGAAATGGCCAAAGAGCAGAATGTATTTTTTAAAACAGTGCAACAGCTACTTAAGGCTATTCGGTGCACTACAGAGCCTGGAGCTCTACACAAGCTTATGCTCTAATTCAGCGGGAATGCCGTTGGTTTTCTGATCAAGGAACCTTAGATTTAGAGTTATGGGAGCAGGCAGGTCGCTGCCTGAGAAGAGGATATGAGCAAGGTCATTTTACTAATGTTACATTTTGACCACCTGGGCGCTGGTACGCTCTGCGTTGTATCCTATCTGCCAGACTGTGGTGAGTCAAACTGCCCATCTTCTCCATTTGAAGGTAATTCAGGAGATTTAAACAGGAAAAACAGAAACCAGAACAACAGGGAGACACTTCTCTCCCCGTGTCGTTCCCTTCTACAGGGAATAAGAAAGAGGCTTTTTCTAGTGAGGATAAGGACTGACTGCAGCCTTTTCCTCCCCCAGTAGAAAAGCTATTGCCCTCTTTTCCTCTACCCTTAAAGGGACCTGCATCTGTTGGCCTTGTTCAGGCAGCAGCACCTCTCATCCCCCTTAAGGAGATTGGCGGCAGTCCAAGGGATGGTTCTTGGATAAGACACTAGGCAGCAAACGTCTACATGATTGGGTGGCCGCGTCTCCTTGACAAACTCCCCTGCTGGAGCAGTGCTTCCAGGAGGGAAGGAAAGTGGCTAATTATGATTGTTTTTCTAATATGCAAGTTCTCGCTTCTTACATCCAGCATCAGCCTTTCTGGCCTTGTCTTCTTTCTGTTTCCCTGGAGCATAAGGGAAAGTTGCATGCTGCCCTCTGGGTTTTATCCCAGAGAGCTCTGGCTTTCTTGCTGCCCACAGAGGCCTGGGGCAGGAGAGTTGCTAAGATGCCATGGAGTGCCCATTTGGTCACTGGCAGCCTAGGCAAGTTGCCCCTTTCTGGGTTTGTGGTGACAGAGGGGGGCCAAGAGGCACAGGCCATGTTCCCAGGTGGCTGCAGTCAGCTCCAGCCTGGTCCTGAGAATTCTCTTCACCATGGTCGCTTGCCTTAGTAACTGTGCCCAGAAAGGGGCTGCTGCTTGCTGTGCTGCTGCTTTTCCGACTTCTACCCTTCCCTGCTACCCCTAGCATGTCTCAGCTGACAACCAATTCCTTGTCTTCCCTGGATCCCTAAGGGAAGGCTAAGAAACAGTCCATATGCAACCCCAACCTTAGTAGCCTAAGGTGGGCACAGGGGTGTGGAGCAGCCTAGCGTACCGAGCTCTGGGAGAGAAGCCTGCTAATGAGGGACACTTTCCCGTAGCCACATGTTACATGCTAAATAAAGGTGGACGAGCTCTACCAGCTGCTGTTGTCTTCAGAAAATAGATGCAGCAGTGAGGAATGTTTTTGTTTTTTTTTTTTAATGTTTAAAAACACCATGGCTGGGAAACTTCAAAGCAGACCCTATGCTACATGTCTGCTCCTCTCCTGAGCCTCTCTGCTTGGGGGTGGTAAAAACAATAAAAAGCCCAGTGTATTTTCAGAACCTTACCTTACAGGCTTGGATCCCAGCGTACGTGGTCTGGAGGGTGAGGCGACTGATTTTCTCCCAGCCTGTTACCCTCTTGCCTCCAGTCTCCGTGCTTATATACACGTACTTTACCACCTGGTTATTTTCTGGCCTCTTGCTGCTACTTGTAGTCTTCCCTCCTTCCTCTCAGGGCAAGAGCAGCAACAGGTGGCAGGCTATTAAGAAAGAGGCTGCTTAAGGAGCCCGGAGCAGATGGGAAGAAACTGGCCACAGCCCTACTTTCCCAAGCTCAGTTCTAAGACGTTCCAGCTGAGGGCTAATGCAAGTAAATAGCCAGCACCTAAAGACTTTTAAAACAAGTTTTTTTTCTTTTTTTCTTTTTTCTTCTTTTTTTTGCACACTTAAGCTAACTCAATGCAGGTTTATTATCCTTGCAACTTGCAGTCACATTCTAATAACTTTCAAGGGCCAAAATATGGTAAAAATCACTTAAAATATCCATCCCTTCCATGCCTTAGTTCGACAGGTAGGCTTTATCTTTTGCCATTTCTGTATTTTATGTGCTATTTACCTGTCTCATAATCCCTCAAAACGTATACAAAAGACCACAGATTTAATGGCTTCTCTTCTCACAAAGGGGTGCCAGCATTGTGTCCAGTTACCAAGATATAATCCAGCTACTCTTTTCCTACCATTAAGCAAGGAACAATTTCATACTCTCTTAGCTTGTAATTTTAATTGGCAAGTAGCAATGGCTGACTCTATTGGTAATATCAGCTTCCATTTATCAGCCTCTAAGCTCCTGAACTTTCTAGAAACTGTTAAATTTGTGTCTATTGTTGTTTCTTAGCCCTTGCTTCACGCCACTACTGTCTTTACAGATGGTTCAAAAAAAAAAAAAAAAACCCTAAAAGATGGCTACAGTGTGGCAAGATGCCATGCAAAACTGGCAACACAAAACCCAGAAGCATTTTAAAATGCAAAAGGCAGAGTTAGGTGCCCTAATATTGGCCTTACAAACATTTCCTCACCAAGACATAGGTATAGTAAGTGATTCTGCTTATGCGGTGTATAGCATTACTCATTTAAGTCTTGCACATGTGAAGGGCATTGCTAATGAATCTCTACTAGTTTTGTTTCTTGCAGCACGAGAGCTCCTCTGTCCTGTCAACACCATCTTTACATCACCCATATTAGCGCTCATTCTAGGTTACCTGGTCCCTCATCAAAAAGGAACACTCTAGCGGATGTTCTGGTACAACCACAAATGTGGTTTGCAGACTTTCCTGCATTTTTTCAAGCTCAAGCTGATCATGCTTTTTTTCATCAGAATGCTCGCAGTCTTGAACAACAGTTTCATTTGACACTTGTTCAAACTCACATGATTATTAAAACTCGTCCTAATGGCCAATGGTATTCTCTTTTTTTTCCTTACGGCTTGGTGTCATCCCATGAGGTCTGGTGCCTAATGTTATCTGGCAAACTAATGTTACTTAGTATTCACCCTTTGGATGCTTTAAATTTCTCCGCATTACCATGGACACTTATACAGTCTTAATACATGCTACCCCCTGGACTGGAGAAAAAAACTAAAGATGCGATTGCTCATTTGTTTGAATCTATTATGATTTTAGGCCTTCAACAAACTATAAAAACTGATAATGGATCTTACTATCTTAGCGTTCAATTTACATATGCATTGCAACTTTCACATACAACACAAAACTGGCATCCCCTGTAAGAATCAGTCAGGCCATTATTAAATGAACTCATTAAAACTTTTTTTTTTTTTTTTGAGACAGAGTTTCGCTCTTGTTACCCAGGCTGGAGTGCAATGGCGCAATATCGGCTCACCGCAACCTCCGCCTCCCGGGTTCAGGCAATTCTCCTGCCTCAGCCTCCTGAGTAGCTGGGATTACAGGCATGCGCCACCATGCCCAGCTAATTTTTTGTATTTTTAGTAGAGACGGGGTTTCACCATGTTGACCAGGATTTCACACGGTGAGTACATTACTAGTAGTGGCAACTCTACCCTCCTTTTGCACAATAATGTTACTGATACAGTCTTGATTTGTACTACACACCCTTATACACTTCTGCTTGGGCAAGGTGTTCCTAACAGAGAGCCAAATCAATCCTTTTATAGTATTAAAGTCTCTTCCAGTAGCTGGTATGCTACATGCTTGTCTCATCAAAAGGTTACACAGTTAAATATAACCTATGTCATGATTTTAAAACAGCATGCAGAATTGTGGCTGCCTGTAAATTTAACATAAAGCTGGGAAAGAGATTACTACCTTGTAGTTATTTAGAAAAGCACACCTTCAGGGGGCTTATCACAATGATTTGTCTTCTCAAATTTCCACTCTTCAGTATGAATTAAAGAAACAACTTGAAGAATGGTCGCAGCAATTACAAAAAGGCTTTCAATGGTTAAATCCCAACACTTGGTTGTCTGAGTTAAACATACACATTTGGGTGATGGCCGCTACACTTATTCTTTTTTGTATCTGTTTGCTAGGCATCTGCAGATGGCCGGGTGCTGCCATCTGACACATATACAACCAGGGAAGAACGACAGAAGCTTACCTTGCCTTGGATAACTAGCATGCTCTAAGAATTAAAGAAAGGGGAGATGTAGGGGGTGCATAGCAACATATTCAAGCTTATGTACATGGCATTTGAGGTCAGGCATAGAAAAATACTGAAGCATTGTGTATGTTATTTGTGCGTGAGAATGAAACTCCTTGGCACTGAAAACAGGACAGGGAGTGGAGTGTGTGGCGTGATAAGGAGTGCTGAAAACAGCCTTCTGAGAATGCAGTTTGAATGTGTACAAGGTCACAGGTGCCTTAGCAACCCACCTCAACCGACCATCTAGTGGATATTTGTAGTTAATACAAGCCCTTTCAATAAATACTTGGTGGACGAATGCTGGAGCAGACTCTCTCGGAAGAGCTACCCCCAGCCCCGCTCAGCTGGACCTGTCTGAGTACTTAGTTTCTGGCATTCGCTGCAAGTTATAAGCCCTGCACAAAGTGCTGGGATTAGCTTTTTAAAGTTCCTTAAAGAAGGGGCAGCTGGAAAATGGCGACACTGAGAGCAGAAGCCCCCAGACTCATCAAGGGTCTCAGCCACAAAGTGATTGTGTCTGCAGCCTGGGGGCAGAACCACACCATGGCCTTGACGGAAACAGGCTCCGTGTTTGGGCTTGGGGAGAACAAGATCAGGAAGCTGGGCCTTGGCAACCAAATATATGCTGCCCACAGCCCCGCACGGATAATGTACAATGGCTAGCCAATTACCAAAGTGGCCTGTAGGGCTGATTTCAGTATAATAACGGACCACAAAGGAAACCTCTATTCCTTTGGGTGCCCTGAATATGGTTAGCTGGAACACAACTCGGATGGGAAGTTCATTGCCTGGGCACAGCAGATAGAGTAACTGTGAACTGGTGCCCCAGCGAGTAGCCATGTTCATCGAGAAGACAAAGGATTGACAGATTCTGCATGTACCAAATGTGGCTGTGTGAGATGTGGCCTGTGATGCTAATCACACACTGGTCCTGGACTCCCAGAAGCGAGTCTTCTTCTGGGACTTCAGTGGCTATGGCTGGCTATGTCAAGCAGAGCAGAAGGACGAGATGGTCCCCTGCCTGGTGAAGCTGTTTGACTTTTCTGGGAGTGGGACTTCCCAGATCTGTGCTGGTTACACCTGCTCCTTTGCCATCAGTGAAGTAGATGGTCTGTCTTTTTTTGGGGAGTGCCACCAACACCTCCCCTGAATCTACCATGTACCTGAAAGCGGTGCAGGATCTCTGTGGCTGGAGACTGTGGAGCCTGGCTTGTGGGAAGAGCAGCATCAGCTGGAACCCATCCCCGACCTTCAGGGCACTGGGCTACAGAAACCACAAACCCAAGTCTTCCAGTGCAACCCAGGAGGTGAAGACTCTGGATGGCATTTTCTCAGAGCAGGTCGCCATGGGCTACCCACACTCCTTGGTGATGAAAGTGATGGAGACAAAAGCGAGACTGAGAAAGAGAAGATCAAGAAACTGCCAGAATACAAGCCCCGAGTCCTCTGATGCTCCCGGGGACTCCCCAGCTCCACACCTCTCATGGCAGCTGTCCTTTCCATGTGCACTGGGATGTAAAGTCAAACGAGGAATTAAAGCAAAAGTAGCTGGGCACAGTGGCTCACGCCTGTAATCCCAGCACTTTGGGAGGCTGAAGCAGGTGGATCACCTGAGGTCAGGAGTTTGAGACCAGCCTGACCAACATGGTGAAACCCGGCTCTACTAAAAATACAAAAAATTCGTTGGGCATGGTGGTGGGCACCTTTAATCCCAGCTACTTGGGGGACTGAGATAGGAGAATCACTTGAACCTGGGAGGCGGATGTTGCAGTGAGCCAAGGTCATGCCATTGCACTCCAACTTGGGTGACAAGAGGGAAACTCCATCTCAAAAAAAAAAAAAGCAAAAGTTGACCAAAGGTACATTTTTATTTAGACTCCCTGAGGTTCCATTTTATAAGTGATCCAATGTTAAGCACCTTTTTTTCTGTATGCTTTCCAAAGTGTGTTTTTCTTCCTCTTAATATTGAATTAAAATATTTGCTTATAGTTGGGACTTACCATTCCTACAAAACAGACAAACTTTGAGAACTTGGAGCAATCTAGGTTGTTTTAAAGTTTCTTCTTTCTTCGTCTCCTAAATACGCTCCCCCAAACACCCCTTTCCAGTTATAATTAGCATCGTGATCCAAATGGATGCTACATGGAAGACGAATCATCATTTACTCAGAAAAAAAAAAATGTCCCTCATAGGAAGCAGCAGGAGCTAGGCGAAGTCAGTCCCTGCCAGCCGGCCTCCATCCAAAATCACGCTCACATGTTTCAGAAGCATCCGTGACACTCCTTTCCCACTTTTTCTGTCACATCAGCCGAGGCTGGTGTCGGTTCTGTTCCTCCCCTTGGCTGCCTATACACCCACAGCCTTCTAGCTGAGACATAGAATCTACAGCCGTGTTCCCCCTGGTGTCCCCCCTGGTGGGGGGTGGGGTCGGGGGCTTGTGTTTAGCCATTTATATCTACTTTAGCTGTAAAAGAAGTCCAAATGAAAATCAGATGATGGAGGAACCATGGGGACTTGGGGTGGGGCAGAAGTGGAAAGTTTTGTATCGGTTGGGTCGGCTTCGTGGCTTTCTGTGGGGCCAGGGCCTGGCTTTGTCACGCATACTCGCCAATTAAAAGTTGATCAGCCAGCAGTCGAGTGCATTCTCCAGTCCTTGCAAGAAGGATCAGCCCTTTCGTAGCAGCCTTGATCACCTTGTGCTTTGGTCTCTTTTTCTCGCCCGCCTGGATCCTGCCTCAAAGGGTCCGTCGTGCTCCTGAGACTCGGTTTATTGTTCTGCTGACCCAGCTCCCTTTAGTCACGTTTGCTTGGCTCTGGTACCAAATAGTTAGAATTATCGAAGAGTCCCCTTCCTCACGTGTCAGGACGGATGCTGTGACTGCCAACAGGGTCCCCGTCAAGTGCCCAGGCCCAAGCTCACCACCGCTGCCCTGTGCGTTGCGCTGAGTGAGTTACAACATGCCCTTCCCTGAACCCTCTTCTCCCCTGGACCCAAGAGAGGCAACAGCTCTGGCTGGGGCTCTTGGTTTCCAGAAGGTCTGGACTGGTTTGTGTGCTTTGAAATAGATATTTAGTTCAGTGGTGCTTATGGGGGAGACGGAAATAGAACTTAAGTGTGAGACTTGGGTGGATGGGAAAGTTAAATATTGGTCTCTTCAAGTTTTCTTTTCTTTTGCTGTTGTTGCCACTTATCACTGTCTCCATGTTAAAATGCCAAAAACAATCTAGTTGTTGTTGCTTTTTTCCCTATTTTCCTTTCTCTTTCTTTCTTTTTTTTTTTTAAAGACAGGGTTTCACCATGTTGGTCAGGCTGGTCTTGAACTCCCGACCTCAGGTGATCCGCCCGCCTTGGCCTCCAAAGTGCTTGGATTACAGGTGTGAGCCACTACGCCTGGCCTATTTTCCACCCAATCACTCCTCTTACGGTGACTCCCTGCCCGGTGGAGGGCATGTAGTAGTGTCTGTCCCGGCAGTCCAAGGCCCTGTGGGCGGAGACAAGCCTGCATCTCTCTAAGACTTAGTCTGACACCATGCTCATCTCTTGTTCTGTATTCAATGAGCAGTCCAGGGGAGAAGCTTCTGCCACTTCAGAGCTTTACTAAACTAACCTAATTTGTTCAAATCACCCCAAAACCACCATCTCTGATTCATGTTTCCATGCGACAGCCTGATCTGTTTGCCTGGATGGGTCTCTTTCCTGGAACACAGCCCAAGCGCCTGTGCTCCTGGCACCCTTGAGATCTCTCCTTTGAGTCGTGGTCACTGAGAGGGTTAAGGAAGCAGCACTCGAGGTTCCAGCCTTTGCAGGAGCCACCCTGGGCAGAGCTGGGCTTAGATCTTCCCGTGACCTCATGTAAACCCAACAGCCAGGCTCTTCTAGAACACTTGCCAGGGACTGGAGCAGGAAAGGGACATTCAAAGTGAAGACTGACTTGTCCCACATTTCCTTTTGGCTTAGATTGAAAAACAAACTTCCCAGTGGGCTAAATCCTTTAAAACAAGGAGTTTGGGGGAAGGGCATATTGCAATCCTAGAGAAAGGTACACAGTCGCCCAGCTGGGAACGTGCTTGTCGCTGACCCCGCGAGCATCTTACCAGTCTTCCAGCTCAGGAAAAAGAATCTTAAAGAGGCTTTGAGTGAAGGAGAATCAAAGAGGAGGTTATGATTTGGTCAAAGGTGCCTGGTTTAGTACTGTAATTGTCTTATTATATACATACACATATATACATATATATATATATATATATATATATCTTTTTTTTTCTTGGAGTGAATATTTTATTTAATTTATTTATTTTTTTGAGACAGAGTTTCTCTCTTGTTGCCAGGTTGGTGTGCAATGGCACAATCTCAGCTCACTGCAACCTCCCCCCGCTGGTTCAAGCGATTCTCCAGCCTCAGCCTTCTGGGACTACAGGTGCCTACCACCAGCAGCTAATTTTTTTTTTGTATTTGTAGTAGAGACAGGGTTTCACCATGTTGACCAGGCTGGTCTTGAACTCTGGACCTCTGATCCGCCCCACTCGGCCTCCCAAAGTGCTGGGATTATAGGTGTGAGCCACCGTGCCCAGCCTAATTTTGTATTTTTAGTAGAGATGGAGTTACTCCATGTTGGTCAGGCTGGTCTCAAACTCCCGACCTCAGGTGATCTGTTTGCCTCAGAAGTGCTGGGATTATAGGCATGAGCCATGGAGATGTTTTGTTGAGACAACATCTCACTCTGTCACCCATGCTGGAGTGCAGTGGTGCGATCTCTACTCACTGCAACCTCCATCTGCTGAGTTCAAGCGATTCTCCTGCCTCAGCCTCTTGAGTAGCTGGGATTACAGCATCCTGCCACCATGCCCAGCTAACTTTTGTATTTTTAGTATAGATGGGGTTTCTCCATATTGGCCAGGCTGGTTCGGCCTCCCAAAGCGCTGGGATTGCAGGTGTGAGCCACTGTGCCCATTTTTGTCCATTTTTAAAATCACATTATTTGTTTTCTTGGTATTAATTGTCTGAGTTTCTTACATATTCTAGACATAAACCTGTGGTCAGATGCAGTTATTGTTTCTTTTGCTTTGCAGCTCTGCAGTGTTGTATAATCCTACTTGCCTATTTTTGCTTTTGTTGCTGTAAGGCCGGTTGCCTTGCCGGGAACTCGGACACGCCCATCCCTCCCCGCCCCTGAAAACAATTCACCACTCTGCGCTGGGCACCAAGCCTGCCATTAAAAAAAACCCCTCCAAAATTTAAAAGAAGCCCCACCAAAACCTGCCCAATAGCATTTTGCCCCATCCAGGTCCCAATCCCCCTGGGCAGCCCGCTCACCAGAAATCCCACCTACCTACCAATAGCAGCTTGCTCCAGCCACGTCCTGTTCCCTCATAACCAATCAAGACACCCTTACTCGCTATAAAACCCCATGCCTCGGGAAGCCACACACGACTTCCCTGGCCCCTTTCCCTGGGACCATGGAGCCTCGCCCAGGAGTTGAATAAATTGGCATTTAATTTTCTTATGCTGGTCTCAGTTTCCTCATTCTAAATTCGGCAATAACACTTACAGTTGCCTATAAGTTTGAGTTGTTATCCAAAAATTCTTTCTGCAGATCAACGTTATAAAGCATTTTCCCAGAGTTTGCTTCTAGTAGTTTCATAGTTTCCGTGCTTTTTTTTTTTTTTTTTTTTTTTGGAGATAAGGTCTTGTTATCACTCAGGTTAGAGTGCAATGGCGTGAACATGGTTCACTGAAGCCTCAATCTCTAGGCCTCAAGCAATTTTCCCAACTCAGCCACCTGAGTAGCTAAAACTACAGGCACATGCTACCATGCCTGGCAAAGTTTTTAAATTTTTCATAGATAAGCGGTCTTTGCTCTGTTACTCAGGCTGTTCTCGAACTCCTGGCCTCAAGCCATCTTCCCACCAAAGCCTCCCAAAGTGCTGGGATTACAGGGGTGAGCCACCATGCCTGGACTACATTTGTCTTTAATACATTTTGAGTTGCCTTTTGTATACATTGAAAAATAGGGGTCTCTTCAATAAATGGTGGTAGGAAAATTGGATATTCACATGCACCATTTATTGAAGAGACTGACTTGATTGTCGAGACTACCACCATTTATTGAAGAGGCTACATTTTCCCCAATGTGTTTGTGATGTCTTCATTGGAAATCAGGTGGCTATAAGTGTGTGAATTTTTTTCTATGTCCTCTATTCTGTTCCATTGGTCTATGTGTCTACTTTTATGCCCATACCATGCTGTTTTGGTTATTACTATAGCTTTGTAGTACATTTTGAAGTCAGTTTTAAAAACAAAGACAGTTTTTATTTTATGTATGTATTTATTTAGAGATGGAGTCTTGCTCTGTTGCCCAGGAGTGTAGTGGTATGATCTTGGTTCACTAAAACCTCTACCTCCTGGGTTCAAGCGATTCTTCTGCCTCAGTATCCTGAGTAGCTGGGATTACAGGTGCCACCAGACCCGACTGATTTTTTTTTGTATTTTTAATAGAGACAGGGCTTTACCATGTTGGCCAGGCTGGTCTCGTACTCTAAACCTCAAGTGATCTGCCCACCTCAGTCTCCCATAGTGCTGGGATTATAGGCCTGAGCTACCATGCCCAGCAAAGATAGTTTTTAAATTATGAAAATGCCAATGTGCAAGGGCCAGTGGTGCAATGGATAATGTGTCTGACTTTCTCTCTGAAAATGCCAATGTGCAAACCCAGTTAGATTTCACAGCCCACTCATATAGCATTTACTCCCTAGACAGTAATATATGAAAATGTATTTTTCTTCGTCAAGATTTCTCACATATGATAGTTTTTAATGCCAAAGAAAAGATTATATAATAAAAACAATGCAAAGGAGTATAGAATTTTGGTACTTTTACACTATTTATAATTCCACTAAACTTTAATTTTTTAATAAAGTTATAACTTTGTTTCATGAAGTTATAATAACATTGTAAATCTAAAACCCTTACGTTGGTAGTATTATGCAATGAACTAAAAAAGTTGTCTCTCTGAATATTTAGAGTCTCAATAACGAACAAGAACACTGGGTTTACTATTAGTGAGTAACTGGTTTACAAAAGGGATCAAGACACGTTTATGTAAAATTAAATAGTGTATTTGATATACAGAGAAAATGGACTGGACTTTACTCCTGCATCAGTAAAGATGTCCAATCACTCATTTTATTCAAGATTTTTAAAGTACTTCTTCTTCTAAATGCGAAATTGAAAAATGCCCATAATTTGCCTATTATTTTTCTTTATCATTATTCCTATCCTTTCTGCATTAACTGCAAATCCCACAGTAAGAAACATTATAATTTAAGCTTGAGTTTTTAAAGAGTTTTCTACCTCATTCATGTCTGACTTCCCATACACTATGCCTAATTGATAAAATTTATTTCAATCTAGTGCAGAATTCTGAGGGATAAAGGTATTTTTATGCACATATCACCAATAGAGGGCAGACCCTGAATGCCAAGGAAAGTTATATATCCTTCAGTGCCCTTGAGCCCAGTTTCTTACAAGCTCACACATAACACAGAATTACAGCTGCCAATCTTTGCACTTACGTCAGTGACCCCAAATCTAATGCACTTATTTGAAATATATTTTCTCTCTCCACTGCCCTTATGTTACATGCAAGAAAAAAGAAAAAAAAAGAAATATATTTTCTCTACACATACATCTTATCTTTCAAATAATTTTCTGTTTTTAAGAAAATGTATCAAAAACAAGCAAATAAGCAAACAAAATATTTCTATAAGTCCCAGATCTAAATAATGCAAGGATTAGAATAAGACGTCACATGTACAACTAGCAGGTTTTTCTTGTAAATCCAAGGAAAGATGTGTATTAGTAAAATCCAGAGGCTGGGTGTGGTAGCTCACGCCTGTAATCCCAGCACTTTGGGTGGCAGAGGCGGGTGAATCACCTGAGGTCAGGAATTCTTTTTTTTTTTAAGACAGGGTTTCTCCAACTTGGCCAGGCTGGTCTTGAACTCCTGACCTCAGGTGATCTGCCTGCCTCGGCCTCCTGAAGTGCTGAGATTACAGGTGTGAGCCACCATGCCCGGCCGAGGTCAGGAATTCAAGGCCAGCCTGGTCAATGTGGTGAAACCCTGTCTCTACTAAAAATACAAAAATTAGCCAGGCGTAGTGGCACATGCCTGTAGTCCCAGTTACTCAGAAGGCTAAGGCAGGAGAATCGCTTGAACCAGGGGAAGAGGTTGCAGCGAGCTGAGATCGCGCCAGCCTGGGTGACAGGGAAAGGCTCCATCTCAAAAACAAAAGAAAACGAAACAAAACAAAACAAAAATTCAGAAATCTAGGTGGTAACTATGTAAACATTTATATTTCAATTGAAATAATAAGCGCTTAACAAGTATATTTGCTGCAGGAAGACCCATCTAATCATAACTGGCATAAGGAACTTGCCTGAGTGTTAATAAATTCTTAACTTATAAAATTTAAATTTAAAAATTTAATTAAATTTAAAATTAAATGAATTTTTAGGTTATTTTTAAAATAGTAATATTACATTTTATAAAGTCACCTTTATCAAATTGAGAGCAAGTTCTAAAAATTCAATTAATATAAAATTACTTCATTATATTCCAAAGGTGAAATTTCTTTAATATTTTTCTCCTATCTTTCTCAACCTATCTCTCCCACCCTCACAGTTTAAGTCAGAAACACTTTAGCACACAACATATACAAAGCACCAGAATAAGATTAAGAAAACATCCCCACCAGGTATGGTGGCTCATACCTGTAATCCCAGCACCTTGGGAGGCCAGGGCAGGCAGATCTCCTGAGCCCAGGAGTTCAAGACCAGCCTAGGAAACACAGTGAAACCTCATCTCTACTAAAATACAACAAATTAGCCAGGCGTGGCGATGTGCACTTGTAATCCCAGCTATTCAAGAGGCTGAGGCAGGAGAATCGCATGAACCTGGGAGGCCGAGGTTGCAATGAGCCGAGATGGTGCTCAAGATAGTGCCTGGATAACAGAGACAGAGTCTGTCTCAAAAAAAAAAAAAAGAGGCTGGGTTATGGTGGCTCACGCCTGTAATCCCAACACTGGGAGGCCAAGGCGGGAGGATCACAAAGTCAGGAGTTCGAGATTAGCCTGACCAACATGGTGAAACCCCATTTCTACTAAAAATACAAAAATTAGCCGGGCGTAGTGACAGGCACCTGTAATCCCAGCTACTCAGGAGGCTGAGGCACAGAATTGCTTGATCCTGGGAGGTGGAGGTTGCAGTGAGCTGAGATTGCACCACTGCACTCCAGCCTGGACAACAAGAGCAAAACTCCATCTCAAAGAAAAAAAAAAAAAAAAAAAGAGAGAGAAAGAAAACAAGGTTCCTGACTTCAAGGTATGTGCAAACCATGGATCAATATAAAATCAACCCGTTGAAATGTTTCAGTTGCATAAAATAAATTCTATATTAGTGCCACAAAGAAAGTGATGTGGGGAAAACTGAAAAGAAGCATTAAATAGTTATTGAACTAATGGTTCTGAAACTGAAGAAAAAGTGCTTTTATATTATCTACATGGTTTTTAAGCCCTGAATCAGGATTTTCTTAGTGAGTGATTACATTCCGACTAGGATTTAACAGAGGTTCAGTTACAATTGAAAATGAATTTGTTTCTGCACAAATTCATTTTCAATGGTAGATTTTTAATGTAGATTAAATGGTAAATTTTGCCATTTTTCTTTTTTTTTTTTTTTTTTTTTTTTGAGAAGGAGTTTCGCCCTTGTTACCCAGGCTGGAGTGCAATGGCGCAATCTCGGCTCACCGCAACCTCCGCCTCCTGGGTTCAGGCAATTCTCCTGCCTCAGCCTCCTGAGTAGCTGGGATTACAGGCACGCGCCACCAGGCCCAGCTGATTTTTTGTAGTTTTAGTAGAGACGGGGTTTCACCGTGTTGACCAGGATGGTCTCGATCTCTTCACCTCGTGATCCATCCGCCTCGGCCTCCCAAAGTGCTGGGATTACAAGCGTGAGCCACCGTGCCCGGCCAATTTTGCCATTTTTCAATGGTAGGTCTTTAATATATAAAAATCTTTTAGCAGGGCAAGGTGGCTTATGGCTGCAATCCCAGTACATTGGGAGGCCAAGGCAGGGGGATTACCTGAGGTTGTGAGTTCGAGACCAGCCTGACCAATATGGAGAAACCCTGTCTCTACTAAAAATACAAAAAAAAAAAAAAAAAATTAGCTGGGCATGGTGGTGCGTGCCTGTAATCCCAGGTACTTAGGAGGCTGAGGCAGGAGAATCACTTGAACATGGGAGGTGGAGGTTGCAGTGAGCTGAGATAGCACCATTGCACTCTAGCCTGGGCAACAAGAGTGAAACCCCATTTCATAAATAAATAAATAAACAAACAAACTGAACGGAGCTGGAGGCAGGAAGTTTGGATTCTAGTCCCTGTTCCTCACTTCCTATGAGGGATTGGCAGCAAGGCAATTCACTTTCCTGAGCTTGTTTTTATAGATCGGGTAAAATTCAGACCAAACTTTACATGAAATGATTTTTTTAATTAATTAATTAATTAATTTTATTCACTCCCCCTAGAGACTGCAAAAAATTGCCAACACCGACTATATTTCAAGTCATCACGGCGGGAGTATTGGGGAAAGTTTTCACTCCTTTTCCAAACTCCTGTTTGGGAGTGTACTGGAGTCCTAGGCTGTCCCCTGATAACAGTGATGGCTTTGGGCCATGGTGACCCTCAAAATCAGAGGAATTCAAAAGGAGGGGTTCCCAGAAAGCGGAGCACCTAATAGTTCTGCTGGAACACGTGGAACAATCAGTCATTTTTATTCCATGACAGAATGTAGTTAAGAATATGGAAAACAGTTTGTGCTTTCTCCTTTCAACCTCTCCTAATCATTAAGTGTGTTTACTGAGGTACAAAATAAAAAAGTAGTTCAAGGATTTAAAAAAAAAAAAAGAGGTACATTTGGAAATAAAGTAGAGTGTATTTTCATTTATTTTTGAGCATGAAAGAATTTATAGAGCCAGGTGCAGTGGCTCACACCTGTAACTCCAGCATTTTGAGAGACCAAGGCAGGAGGATCACTTGAGCCCAGGAGTTGGAAACCTGCCTGGGCAACAAAGTGAGACCCCAATATCTACAAAAAAATTGTAAAAGTTATCCAGGTATGGTGGCATGCGCCTGTAATCCCAGCTACTCAGAGACTGAGGTGGGAGGATCGCTTGAGCCCAGAGGTCGAGGCTGCAGTGAGCTATGATCATGCCACTACACTCCAGCCTGGGCAACAAAGTGAGACCCTGTCTCAAATAAAAATACAAATTTAAAAATTTACAAAGAACCTATAAATATAATACCTATATGCCCCCTCTACTCTCTCCAAAGTTATCCAAAAAGCACATGGTTAGTGTAACTCCACATAATAATCTCCCCAAAAGTCTATTTTCCTTCAAATTATGTACCACGACAACTAATAAGCAACATTTGGCTAATATACATTTTATAACCTTTCTTCTACATAGTATCTTGCCCAAATGCCACCTCCACTGTAAAAGGAAAAGAATCAGATGCCTAAGATCTTCAGCATTATGACAACAAAAATAACTAAAAACATGCTCTAGGTAAGCCTTGAGGTCAAACTACTAATAGAATAAGTGCACTTACTACTGTTACCATTATTATCAACATGTCACACAAGAACTTGCCTTTTGGACATTTCCCAACTTAAAAATCATTTCACAGCTTTGCGTAGTGGCAGTATCGAAGCCAATGAGGTTTAACCGAGGCGCAGTTATTGCTAATTGAAAACTTTTCCCAATATCCCGCCATGACGACTTGAAATATAGTCGGTGTTGGCAATTTTTGGCAGTCTCTATGGGGACTGAATAAAATAAATAAATTAATTATTTAATTAATTAATTTAAAAAATCATTTCATGCAAAATTTCATCTACTGGCTCCAGCTCCAGGCAGAAAGAGTTTCAGATGTCTCATGAGACCTCTCAAGAAAGCTGAAGCTGTCAAATAATGAGTTAATATCAGGAGGTTTGGAACCATTTTAATCCAAGATTACAGCAAAGTGCAGGGTGGTGCACATTCAGGGATAAGGGACCACTAGCCCTACATGCATCCTGGTAATTCAGCACTACTAGGTTTATTATCTTCCTGAAACTGGAGGTGGGGAACTGGTTTGGGTCAGAAATAATTGACTAAAATAGCCTAGCAAATTAACAGTAAGAACCAACATACAGAGCATTTACCATTCATCAGGATTATTAATTTATCATTCCTCCCTGCAGAGCCTGCTACCCTATTTTACCTGAGGAAACCAAAAAAGAGGAAAAACTAAGTGATTTGACCAAGCTCAGACAAGTAAGCTCAGAGTAGGACTTGAATGCACCTGGGCCCTCACACAAAGCTACTCTGTGTCTCAGCAGAGTTCTTCACAATCAGAGCACTCAATAGTTCTGCTCCACCATGACAAGCGGCAGGCAGGAAAGCTTCTTTCTTTTCCAGAACTTACTTTTAAAAAGCTCTTTGCCAGGCACAGTGGCTCACACCTGTAATCCTACCACTTGGGAGGCAGAGGTGGGCAGATCACCTGAGGCCAAGAGTTCGAGACCAGCCTGGCCAACGTTTCTTGTCTTTTAGTAAAGACAGTTAACCTGTCTTTACTAAAAATGCAGAAATTTAGACAAGCAGGGTAGCACGCCCCTGTAATCCAAGCCACTTAGGAGGCTGAGGCAGGAGAATCACTTGAACTTGGAAGACGGAAGTTGCAGTGAGCCAAGATTATGCCACTGCAACAAAACAAAACAGAAACTATTTATCCTAGCACTTTGGGAGGTCAAGGTGAGAGGATCGCTTGAGTCAGGAGACTGAGACCAGGCTGGTCAACAGGGCAAAATCCTGTCTCTACAAAAATTAGCTGGGTGTGGTGCCTGTAGTCCCAGCTACTTGAGACGCTGAGGTGGAAGGATTGCTAGAACCTCCTGGGAGGTCAAGGCTGCAGTGAGCCAAGATTGCACCACTGCACTCCAGCATGGATGAAAGAGTGAGCCCTGACTCCAAAATTAAAAAAACAAACAAACAAACAAAAAACCTCTTTATTTAGTATGGGATTCAAAATCCTGGCATTTGGGTGTATGCCTCAAATATCACGAAAGTTGCTATCAACTTGAAGCAATAATAGGAAAACAGACCGAAGTGTGAGGAAAACTGAGCAGCATGAAAAGGCAGTGTGCTGTCCACAGGGAGAGGGCGCACATGCAGATCAGAGATTCTGCATTAGGGGACAAATGACAAGGAGATTGTTGAAATGCAAAGAAAAACACAGAGTATATTTCTTAGAACTGACAGCATCTTTTTTTTTTTTAATTTTCAAATAAAATATATGTGTGTATCAACATTTCCGAGTTCTTTGGTCAGAAGTCTTTATTTTTAAAAAGTGTAGAGTTTTTTTTAAGCTTCTGTGAACCATCATAACTGACATAAGTGATCAACTGATTCTCCCTTAGTTAATTCCTCTGGGAAAAGGAGGTGTTGGTAGCATGGACATTCACAGCTCTTATATTTCGATAACATGAAAGTGCAAAAGTCACTAACCATGGAGGTGGATTTGAATAATAAACCCCATCTTCCTGTTCAGCTGCTTTGCAATAATTAAAGTATTTATCTACTGCAATAATGTGTCTCATTGAATTGGGTTTATTTGTGCAGTGGGCAAGAAGAACTTGTCTGGCAATTACACTAAGGTGCTTTACTGTATTATCTCATTTGACTCTCTCAACAACACAGAAGGTAGATGCAATGATTTTCCCCATTTTCTTTTCTTTCTACCTTCTTTCCTTCCTTCCTCCTTTTCCTTCTTTCCTTTCTTCCTTCTTTCTTTTCTTTCTCTTTCTTTCCTTCTTTCTTCTTTCTTTCTTCTTTCTTTTCTTTCTTTCTTTCTTCTTTCTTTCTTTCTTTCCATCCTGCCTTTCTTTCTCTTTCTTTCTCTCTCTTTCTTTCTTTCTTTTTCTTCCTTTCTTCCTTTTTCTTCCTTTCTTCATTTCTTTCTCTTTATTTTTTTTGTTTTCACAGTCTCACTCTGTCACCCAGACTGAAGTGCAGTCGGTGCACTCTCTGCTCACTGCAACCTCTGCCTCCTGGGTTCAAGCAATTCTCCTGCCTCAACTTCCCAAGTGGCTGGGATTACAGGCATGCCCTACCATACCCAGCTAATTTTTGTATATTTAGAAGAGACAGAATTTCTCTACCACGTTGACTAGGCTGGTCTCAAACCCCTGACCTCAAGTGATTGAGGTCACCTTAGCCTCCCAAAGTGCTGGGATTACAGGCATGAGCCATCACGCCCAGCTGCCCCATTTTTTATAAGAGAAAATTGAATAACTTATACAAAGTCATATGGCTAGCCATTGGTAGAGCCAGGATTTTAATCAAGCACTTTGACGTCAAGATCTGAACTTCTAACCAGTGTATGATGAGATGTCATTTAATTTAAGCCTCTTCACAATCCTGTGTCCTGTAATATTTTTGTTATTGCTGAAAAAAATATGGCTCAAATGGGTTAAGCAATTGAAACAGAGTTCTGTTGCAAATTCAAGTTAGTCTGGCTCCAAAACTCCTCTTTCCTCTACAGTTCCCCTAAAAGGAAAAGAGGTACCAATGATGAATACAACAGACAGGCCTTGGAAACTCCACCAATGAATCCCAGATGTCACCTTGCCCCCTCAAAATCTGGGAAATAGTGTCTAAAAACCCCCTTCTGCATTTTGGGAGAAGTCCCACACAGGGTCCAGAAGACCATGGTTCCCAGGCATGGCCGAGGTTGCTGTTTTCTCCCTGCCATCTCTGTCTTGCTTTCCCATGCCTGGAAAATCCTAGCTTCCACTCTTGCTAGGGACGTAGGCATGAAATTCAGCCCTGTTCTCATGATTTCCACAAAACAGTGACATGGTAAGCACAGCGAGTGTGTATGATACACTTGCCTTAAGCTTGGTAGGATGAAGGGTCCCTATGGCTATATCAAATCAGGCAAATCAGAATGGAATAATAGAAAGATTCCTTGCCCTTGTCTTCTCTGCAGGCTCATCTCATCTCTCTCTTCTTCCCCCAGCCTCTCCTCCTTGAGCCCTTCATCTCCAGAGCAAGAATTCTCTTCCTCTTTTCCAGGCAGAGTAATTCAGTCACTGACCCCACCCATTTAAGACCCTGCCCCGAAGCTTGCAATTTTATATCCAGAAGCCTTAGGCATTTTGCTTTCCTCTCTTTCCCAAAGGAAGCATGACTGGTTTTCACAGTACCAATTTTGTCCTGGCTATAAATCACACCACATATCTTTATAATCAGGAAAACTAAGGGGGAAGGAGTGGTATTTAAAGATTTAAGACGACAAATTCAAATACCGTGAAAACCTCGGTATACTTACCTTTTCTAAAAGTTCATAAGGGCCAGGCGCGCTCACATCTGTAATCTCAACACTTTGGGAGGCCTGCTCTACAAAAAACCCTGCCTCTACAAAAAACATAAAACTTAGGCAGCCATGGTGGTGCATGCCTGTGGTCCCAGCTACTCAGGAGGCTTAAGTGTGAGGATCACCTGAGCCCGGGGAGGTCAAGGCTGCAGTGATCTGTACTTATGCCATTGCATTCCAGCCTGGATAACAGAGTGAGACCTTGTCTCAAAAATAAATAAACACATACAAATTTCAAACAAAAAATTTATACCTAATTTATAATATTAAATTAGATATCCACTTTACTTCCATTTTTAAAAATTGAGCACATATACTGTACAACTTTTGCTGCTTCTGGCCTGCTTCCATGTCCCTGCAGTCTGGGGGCAAGCCAGGAAGAAGGGACTCTCACTGGGCAAGAAGTTGGCAGCCGCATGACTCCTGAGGCCTGCCAGTTCCCAGTGAAACTGCTTCCTGGAAAGCTGCCTGGAGGCGTGGACACTCGCGTGGGCCATGTCTATTATTGCAGTGTCACCCTTTATTTCTGCACCTACTCACCTAGAGACTTGCTGACATTTCTGGACTTCTTCCACATAAAAGGGAACTATAATATGTCAACTGAAGGCTGCTGCATAGATGGCTTTTTAAAAAGATTGTTTCATTTCACTATGATTTTCAAACAGACTTTCTCCAGCAAAATCACCTGATGCTGTCATTTTCAGCCAAACATGCAAGGAGCTTGTTGTAACTTTATGTTAGCAGAGATTATCTTGGTAGTGCAAAGAAGAGAATAAACACAAAATTTTGAAGACAGAACTATTGAGAAGAGGGTAGATAACAATGGCACATCAGGTGGCCTCCAAGCAGTCAGTCAGAATGGAAGGGGCATGGATTTTAGAGTAAAACTGACGGGATCTTGTCCTGGCTCTACCCCAAAGTGGCTCTGTGGCCTTGGGCAAATCAAACAACATTCTGAGTCTCAATTTTCTTCTGTGAAAATGGAGATAATATCTACCCTGCTGATATGAAGAGAGGAGAGACGTGAATCCAAGTACCCACTATATGCCAACCACATGGTAGGAAGAGGCAATAATTTGTAGCTTTGATTGCTATCCACCAATAATTTGTAGCTGTGATTGCTACAGGCTGAAGTGCAGTGGCGCAATCTCGGCTCATGGCAACCTTCGCCTCCCAGGTTCAAGCAATTCTTCTGCCTCAGCCTCCTGAGAAGCTGGGATTACAGGCACACGCCACCATGCCCAGCTAATTTTTGTATTTTTAGTAAAGATGGGATTTCACCATGTTGGTCAGGCTAGTCTCGAACTCCTGACCTCGTAATCTGCCCGCCTCAGCCTCCCAAAGTTCTGGGATTACAGGCATGAGCCACCGGGCCTGGCCAGAGCAGTAGCCATTCTTTTATTCCTTTACTTTCCTAATAAATTTGCTTAAATATATATATACACACATGTGTATGTATGTGTGTGTGTATATATATATATATATATATATATATATAAAATGACACATCTAAGTATTTCTGTGTTGCTTTTAACTTACTTAAAACTAATTTCATCTCTTTTTTTCTCTACTAGGCCATTGACTGGTTTATTATAAAGAATATTACAAAGGAGGTGGGTGCAGTGGTTCATGCCTGTAATCCCAGCACTTTGGGAGGCTGAGGTGGGTGGATCATTTGAGGTCAAGAGTTCGAGACCAGCTTGGCCAACATGGTGAAACCCTGTCTCTACTAAAAATACAAAAAATACAGGCACGCAACTGTAGTTACAGCTACTCTAGAGGCTGAGGCACGAGAATCGCTTGAACCCGGCAGGTGGAGGTTGCAGTGAGCTGAGATCATACCACTGCACCCAGCCTGGGTGACAGAGTGAGATACTATCTCAGAAAAAAATAGGGGGGGATATTACAAAGGATACAGATGAAGAGATAGAAGAGATGCATAGGGAGAGGTGTGGGGGAAGGGGCGTGGAGCTTCCATGTGCTACCTGGGACACTACCCTCCAGGAACCTCCACGTGTTCAGCTTCTAGGAAGCTCCTTATTGATTGATTGATTGACTGAGACAGAGTTTCACTCTTGTTGCCCAAACTGAAGTGCAATGGCTCAGTCTTGGCTCACTGCAAACTTTGCCTCCCAAGTGATTCTGCTGCCTCAGCCTCCCAAATAGCTGGGACTACAGGCGCCTGCCACCACGCCCAGCTATTTTTTGTATTTTAGTAAAGATGATGTTTTACCAGCTAGGTTTCACCAGGCTGGTCTCAAACTCCTGACCTCAGGTGATCCACCACCTTGGCCTCTCAAAGTGCTGGGATTATAGGCATAAGCCACCACACCTGCCCTCTAATTTATTAATTACAATTGTTGCAAGTGCTGCAAAAGAAAAATGGGATACCATGAAACTACTAACCAGAGATAGACTGGCTATACTTGATTTCTTAAGCAGCAGAGAAGGGTGATAGGGTTGTGAAGCCACCATGAGCATGCCTCATTGACACTGCAGCCAACAGCTGTGGAGTGAAATGGAGAGAGGTGAGGTGACAGTGGGCAGGTGCCAGGAGAGCTTCACAGCTGAGAACTTGGATGAGAGCCAGTGTGGCTAGAGTTGAGCAAGGAATAGGGAGAGAGCACAAAGTGAGGCTGGAGGACACAGGGCTTGCAGGCTCACAGATCTCATTCCTAAGGAGAATGGGAAACCATTCAGAAGTATTAGCAGAGGAGAGCGGTGCCCCAGCTTTTGTAGTAGATGTGTCATTCCTGCTGCTGTGAGGATGAGACACTGGAAGGGTACCCAAGGAGAAGCCTAGAGCCACAATCCTGAGGCTGTTATGATTCAGGAAAGTGGGCTAGGTGCAGTGGCTAAGCCTGTAATCCCACCACTCTGGGAGGCCAAGGTTGGAGGATTGCTGGAGCCCAGGAGTTTGAGACTGACCTGGGCAGCATAATGAGACACTATCTCTACAAAAAATAATAATAATAATACAAAGATAGCCAAGGTCGTGGCACACACTTGTAGTCCCAACTATTCAGGAGGCTGAGGTGGGAGGATAATTTGAGCCAATGAAGGCAAGGCTGCAGTAAGCTGTGATCGTGCTACTGTACTCCAGCCTGGGCAATAGAGCAAGACCCTGTTTGAAAATGATAATAATCAATCAGGCAAGAGACAGTGGTATCTGAGACTAGGAATACGTTCAAATGACCACATGGATCTATGCTAACTCCTATTACAGTGCTTCTCAAACTTGCCTGATAATAAGAATCTATGAAACTTGTTAAAAATATTGGTTACCAGTACTCCACTCTGGACATTCAGTTTTAGTGGGTCCAGGATGGGACTGGGTATTTGTGCTTTCCACAAGCTTCCCAGGTGATTAGGCAAGTTTGTCCAACGCTAACCTGCTGTGTACACTGAGAAATACACTTTCCTTTTCTTTGCAAAATAAATCCATACTTCTAGCAATTGTGCTTTTCACGACCCTAACCAACCGAGGTTGCAGGTGTAAACTCTTAGGTCACGTTATGGCTTCCCTATTTAGAACTAAAAGCACTTCATCTATCATATTTCCAATGTTCAGATCACCTAGATCCATGTTTTTTGAAGCGTGTCCTTGAAATATGAATTTTTCAGAGTATTAATGGAGGTACGGCTTTCAAGGTAGACGTGAAGCGGATACTTTGTGTCTGCCAAAACTGTGCAGAGCAGCTGGAATGAAGAGTGAGAGAATGAAGCATCCGTCTTTGTCTATGTTCTATGAAAGTCCTGCAGAGCTAAATGGCACCTCCCCAGTTCACCTCAAGGATACGGTACTTCTCTGCCAAGTCGTCGAACTTGGGACTTTGTTACTCATCTTCCAAACTCTGCCAATTGTTCCAGAAGAAAATATCAAGACCCTGGAAGATTCTTACGTATTATCCAGTTGGCATAAGAAGGAAACTTTTTACAGTAAACTCTCCTGTTATCTTTTCCATCTGTTCACCCACAGAGAGGTAGCATAGCATAGTAGTTAAGAGAATGAGCGTAAGAATCAGATTCCCAGTGTACACATCCTGGCTCCTTTACTTATTAACTGCAGAAGTTACTTAATCTCTATGTTCTTCAGTTTTCTCATCTGAAAAAGGTCACAGTCAGGATATACTAATTTCTTAGAGTTGCCATAACAAAGTACTACAGGCTGGGGGGCATTCACAACAGAAATGTTTTGACTCACAGTTCTGGCGTCTCGAAGTTCGAGACCAAGATATTGGCAGGCCTGATTTCTTCTGAGGCCTCTTCCCTTGGCTTATAGATGGCTGCTGTCTTTCATTGTCTTCAAATGGTCTTTTTCTCTGTGTATATCTGTGTCTTAATCTTTTTTTCTTATAAGAACACCAGTCAGAGGGGATTAGGGCCCCTCACCAGTGACCTCATTTTACCTCATTAATATCTCTGTCCCCAAGTAGAGTCACATTCTGAGGTGCTGGGTGTGGAGACTTCAACGTAGAATTTTGTTGGGGGGATGCTAGTCAGGCCATAACAAATGGTATCCATCCAACAGGGTTGTCGCCAGGATTAAAAAACCTACTGCATGTGCCCAACATATAGTAAGTGCCTAATAAATGCTGTTTATTGGCTGGGCACAGTGGCTCACGCCTGTAATCCCAGCACTTTGAGAAGCCAAGGCAGATGGATTGCTTAAGCAGATCGCTTGCACTTAAAAGTTTGAGACCATCCTGGGCAACATGGTAAAACACCATCTCTACAAAAAAATACAAAAATTAGTCAGGCATGGTGGCACATGCCTGTAGTCCCAGATACATGGGGGATTAAGGTGGGAGGATTGCTTGAGCCCAAGCAGTGGCAGTTGCAGTGAGCTGAGATTATGCCACGGCACTCCAGGCTGGGTGGCAGAGCCTGACCCTGCCTCAGAAAAGAAAAAGAAAAGAAAAAAAAAAAAGAAATGCTGTAGTGTTATCCACTGATTCATACTGAGCACCTGTTATATGTGAGGGACTGTGGTTAAAGTGCTAGGAGTGCAGTGAAGAAAAAGCTTCTAAGGTCTCTGCCCCTGGGGAGCTCATGTTCTAGTAGGGCAGGCGAAACAGGTAAACAAAAATGGACACAGTGAGAAGTGCTGTGAGGAGACTAAGACATAGTAATAGGATACAGCGGTAACATAACAGGGCAGAGGTGGGCATGCTCTTTCTCTAAAGAACCAGATAGCAAATATTTTCAGCTGTGTAGGCCACAACTACTCAACTCTGCTGTTCTAAAGCAACAGCAGTCATATATGATATATAAGCAAATGACCGTGGCTATGTTCCAATAAAACTTTATTTACGGACAGAAATTTAAATTTATTTTTTATTTTTTTAAAGACAGAGTCTCTCACCACCCAGGTTGGAGTGCGGGGCTGCAATTTCAGCTCACTACAACCTCCACCTCCTGGCTTCAAGTTATTCTCCTGCCTCAGCTTCCTGAGTAACGGATTGCAGGAATGTGTCACTATGCCTGGCTAATTTTTTGTATTTTTAGTAGGGACAGGATTTCACCAAGTTGGCCAGGTTGGTCTAAAACTCCTGACCTCAGGTCATCCACCCACCTTCACCTCCTAAATGCTGGGATTATAGGTGTGAGCCACTGCACCCAGCCTACACATATTGTTTGTGGGCAAATGGCGTCTTTGAAGTGGTTTTGAACTCATAGAGATGGACACCTGTTTTAACCTGTCAGTCTCCTTTTAATCTGAACTAGGAATTGTGTGCACAGTTATATACACATGTTGACAGCAGTGTAGACTTCTCAGGTGAAGGTCAGACATGTGAACTATATTGCTCATGCAAAGTTCTGTCTGGGATCAAGGATGCCTTCTTTGATATCATGTGTCAAGTCAGAAAAGCACCACACCCAGCATTTGTCCCAGATGATGTATGATTTTCAGAAAATACAAATCCATGAGAAGAGTAGGGTAGATTAGGGCATGACAGAGTAACAGGAAGGAGTGAAAATTTTCCAATGCCCATGTTTCATCTTGAGTAATGTTTAATAAGCTGAAGAATCTCTGTTCTTGGGAACATACAGTTCACCCATCCATTTTTGCAGGGTTTTTGCCAATAAGAAAATTAAAACTTTCCATTCAGACTCTTCTCATTGGACTATTGAATGGAATTCTTATTTTCCTGAGCTTGTGTAGGCTGTACCTCCTCATTTCAGTCATACACAGGTATGGTTTGTTTGACCAAGTCCAGATTGTTGAGAAATCTGTGACCTTTGGATCAAGACTCAATAGAGTGAGCCAATCAATAGGGTCAAGGCCAAAACTGAGCAAACATCAACGTCAACTTTTTTTTTTTTTTTTTGGTCAGATCTTGCTCTGTCTGTCACCTAGGCTGGAGCTGGAGTGGCACAATCTCAGCTTAATGCAACCTGCACCTCCCAAATTCAAGCGATTCTCCTGCCTTAGCCTCCCTAGTAGCTGGAACTACAGGCACACACCACCACAGCTGGCTAATTTTTTTGCATTTCTAGTAGAGATGGGGTTTCACCATGTTGGCCAGGCTGGTCTTGAACTCCTGACCTCAAGAGATCTGCCTGCTTCAGCCTCCCGAAGTGCTGGGATTGCAGGTGTGAGCCACCGTGCTGGACCCACATGTCAACTTCTGGAGAGAAAGGCACTACAGCACACATTCCTACCAAATAATCATATATTGGAGAAGTACATGAGAAAATATACCCCAAAATACCTTGAGTTTTTTTTTTTTTTTTTTTTTTTTTTTTTTTTTGGAGATGGAGTCTTGCTCTATTGCCGGGGTAGAGTGCCATGGCATGATCTTGGCTCACTGCAATCTCCGCCTCCTGGGTTCAAGTGATTCTCCTGCCTCAGCCTCCCAAGTAGCTGAGACTACAGGCACATGCCATCACACCCAGTTAATTTTTGTATTTTTAGTAAAAATGAGTTTTCACTATGTTGGCCAGGATGGTCTTGATCTCTTGACCTCGTGATCTGCCCGCCTCAGCCTCCCTAAATGCTGGGATTACAGGTGTGAGCCACTGTGCCCGGCTGGGATTTGTTTTTTGATATAGCTTTGTACACTGTGGATGTCTGTCGACTTTTATTCATCCTTATTTTGATCCATTATGTGTCAGTTCTTTATTTAAAGACTGTCCTTGGTACTTAGTCAATATTATATATTCTATTGTGAAAAAGTTAAATAATGGGGAAATTATCTTTTATGTAACAGTGACTTGCTTTCCCATAAAAGATAATGAATCTAAGAAGCCTTCTCCTAAAGAAATGATTAAAACATTAAGTTAGCACTCTTGGGAAAGAAGAGGGCTCAGGACTCTATCCTTATAAACACCAAATCATAATCTCATTCAAGCCCTACTTGTAATGCTTTGAGTTTCTTCTTTTTACAAGACAGGGTCTCAGTGTGTCACCCAGGCTAGAGTGCAGTGGCACAATCTTAGCTCACTGCAGCCTCTTCCTCCTAGGCTCAAGGGATCCTCCCACCTCAGCCTGCCAAATAACTGGGATTATAGGCACATATCACCACCTCTGCTTCAATTTTTTATTTTTTGTATAGACAGGCTTTCACCAGGTTGCCCAGATTGGTCTCAAACTCCTGAGCTCAAGTCATCCACCTGCCTCAGCCTCCCAAAATGTTGGGATTACAGCTGTGTACCTCCCCACCAGCCAGAGAGCTAAGTTTTCAATACAAAGAAATGTGGCTTCAGAAAGGTCAAGAAGCCCAGCTGGTTTATGGAAGAACCAGATCTAGAACCCAAGACTCTTAATGCAGGGTTTCTTAAGGCATTGGGAATATTAATAACAAGAAACCATAAAGTTTCGTGAAGGAAGCGTGACTATGACTTTACCAGGTCTAGGTGGTTTGAGAGTAGATACACAGTTGGCAATAACTTCCAGGTACAGAACTAGACCAAGATTACCTGATTGGGATTTCTTGCAAGTCTCCAAAGTACTTTCTGCCCTTCATTTATAAAACCTAGAATTTTTTTTTTTTTAGTTGGAGTGTCACTCTGTAGCACAGGCTGGTGTGCAGTAGTAGCACGATCTTGGCTCACTGCAAGCTCTGTCTCCCAGGATCAAGTGATTCTCCTGCCTCAGCCTCCCAAGTAGCTGAGATTACAGGCACATGCCATCAAGCCCAGCTAATTTTTTTTTTTTTTTTTTTTTGAGATGGAGTTTTGCTCTTGTTACCCAGGCTGGAATGCAATGGCAATCTCGGCTCACCACAACCTCCACTTCCTGGGTTCAAGCAATTCTCCTGCCTCAGCCTCCTGAGTAGCTGGGAATACAGGCGTGCACCACCATGCCCAGCTAATTTTTGTATTTTTAGTAGAGACAGGGTTTCACCATGTTGACCAGGATGGTCTTGATATCTTGACCTTGCAATCCATCCACCTCAGCCTCCCAAAGTGCTGGGATTATAGGCGTGAGCCACCACGCCCAGTCAATTTTTGTATTTTTTTAGTAGAGACAGGGTTTTACCATGTTAGCTGGGCTGCTCTGGAACTCCACACAGCTTGGCCTCCCAAGTATTGGCATTACAGGCGTGAGTACTGGGCCTGGCCTAAAACCTGAATTTCTTAACACACTGTTCCTCATAGGACTCCGTTTCTCTTTCTACCTTAGGCAATCCAATTCTACTCCTCCTGCAGTGCATGGATATATATTAATAACTTCTTTCAAGAGAAAGATCAGTTGCAAATATTTATCAAATGTGTTGATACATGCAAATTAGGCTTTCCCTGCTGCCTTTTCAAAACATAGAATAAAATGACCTATTCTTAACTCAATGGCTAAGTGTTTGTGTGAACTTGAACAAACCTTCACTTTTCCTGTGCCTCACTGTTCTTATCCACAGAGCAGTTAAACCAAATGATCTCTAGTTAAAATAATGTATGATTTAATGATTAGTTAATTAAGATTCTACCTGTGCACATATTTAACTTCAAATATGATCAATGTGAGAAGGACATCTTTAAGGAAGTCAAGAAATCTAAGAATGAGCCCCGGGTTCAGCATCAGGTAAATGTGTAATCAATCATTAGAACAGGGAATAACCTCACTTTCCCCGTTTATCAAATGGGGTAACACTCATGGTTATCTCTCAGGGTTGTTTTGAAGACTGAACAAGATAAGTCATGTGAATGTGCTTTGTAAGTTGTATAGTTAGAGAAATTAGAAGAGTAATTATTGTTAAAGGAGATGTTTGAAACACTGCATACGGTGTCGCTGCCAAAGGAGGTAACAGGCTGAGTCCGGGCTATTTCTCCTTAGGACGCGTCCTTGTGCTAAGTAAATGGTAGGTTACACTAGGTTACTGTGCAGTGAGTCCTGATCCAGGCAGGGCCTAACTCATGAATTTTTACCAGAAAATAAAGGAATACACTAAAAAACAAAACAAAAAAAAAAAAAACAAAACAGAAAGAACCTGAGCAGGAGGGAATTCGCAGGCAGAGGAGGAGGAAAAGCAAAGACGGGCAAAGTTAGGAGAATGAAAGGAGAGTTCAGAGGAATGACAGGGGCGGACAGGGGCGGGCAGGGGCTGGCAGGGCCGACAGGGGCGGGCAGGGGCGGGCAGGGCCGAGCGCCGGGCCGGGCTGGGTGGTGGCGACTGCGCGGCGAGCCCCACGACCTGCCCCGGCGGGGGAGGAGGAGGGGCTTGGCGGAGGGCACCGCGAGGGCCAGATTTAAAAGGGAGATGATCCTAGCTAGTTGTTGCCACCAGTGACCTCCGACGCCCAGGGCAAGAGAACGCCACCACGAGGGATAACGGGAGGAAGGCCGGGGCAGCCAAGGCAGTCCCAGGCTCGTGAGGGAGGTGCGCAGACCGGACAGGGGCGTCCTCGGGGCGCCCGGCACCCCGCCACCATGTGCGAGCTGTACAGCAAGCGGGACACTCTGGCGCTGAGGGGGAAGCACATCGGGTAAGGGCACCCCGGCCAGGTAGAAAGTGCAGAGAGCGGGCAATACCAGCGCAGAGGATGGAGAGATGAAGCCGGGTAGGAGGCGAGCGAGGGGAGCGCGCTTGGGGGCTGCGCGAGAGCTCGAGGCTGCCGCCGCCCTCCGTGCGTGCCGCGCCTGTGCCTCCACCTGCCGGGGCCGCGCGGGCTCCCAGAAACGTTCCTGGAGCCCGGGAGCTCTGGGCACCCGGTCCGCTCGAAAGTCCCCGGCTAGCTCTGCAGCTGGAGGACGAGCGGCGGCTGTCGGCGGGCTAGAGGGGTTGGTGGATGGCGGCCAATAGCCCTGGCAGACACCGTTCCAAGGATGGGAGGTGGAAGGGAGGAAGATAGCGCCCCGCCACCCCCATCCAAATCGAAAATTTTTGGACACTGTGAACTCAGAAATACTTTTTCATGATGGCTCTGCAAACAAACTAATCCTGACCATTTTTACTTAAAGTGAACTTTTTCTTCTTGCATGCTTGGTTAAGCGGTGAAGGGTTAATCTAGCTAGCAGAAAAACTTGAAACTACCTTCTGTTAGAAAAGCAGATACATCATTTAGAAGTTTCTCAATGAAGCCCCTTGGTCTTCCAAGCTGTGTTCTCCCCAGTCTGCTTGTCTTGCCCTGTTACAAACGACTTGGTAATATAATGGTGAGCATATAAGACTCTCCGGGGCTCTGGCCCTCGTCGGGTGCCATATTCCCTGTGTGACTTCTGTCAAATTATTTCAACTGTCTCTTCTATGAAAGTAGGAATAACATTCTGCCTCACAGGAGCACGCAGATGAGATTCATATGTTAGTGTTTTGTATGTGGTTTTTAAAAAGATACGTGTACATATAAATGATGATTAACGACCCCGAACACTGTAAAATCAACAGTCTGCAATATTCATTTGAAATGAACCACTGCAGCCAGGCCAGTGGCCATGAGAGAGCACTTGGGGCTGCAAGGAAGAAAACAATCAGCATCCTCTTCCTAGGAATGCTGGGCAGTTTCTCAGACTGAAGCTCTTTTCTCAGACTGAAGCTCTTTTCTCAGACTGAAGCTCCTCGCCTCAACTAGAAGAGTTTCTGGATGGTTTGGAAGACAGTTTGATCTCTCTCAGCCGCGAAATGGGGTCAAAATAGTACAGTTCTTCCCCCATTAATCAATAACCACCCTACTTTTTCTAATCACTCACTCCATTAGTTTTCGATCTTACTTAGATTCCAGTGAATGCCTAATGGTTTCTGACATGAGCAGAACAAATTCTCTAAAGGACCAGTGTAGCCATGGGATGACTGGAAGAAGGAGAATTTTGCCTGATGTCTAATGGCCAAGGTGGAAAGTGTGTTAGAAAGACAAAGTGAAGTCTGCAGCTTTCAGCCCACATCCTTAACAGGCTTTTTTTAACTTGTAGGTATAAACTAACTGCTGAGTTTGAACCAATAAGAAATTCTTATAAAATATTATTTTCATTTTAGCTGATGATGCTTTAAAAATCAATATATAACACAACCTTATGCAATTTTAAAATTTGAGGTGACCTATCATTCATAATAATCAAAATTCCTTCTAAACATATTGATTGAATGTATTTCTACTAGAACTACCTCCAATGTGTGTGAGGGTTTGTGTGTGTGTGTGTATGCATGCACAATCACCAAAATAAATAAATGTATTTAACTTTAGTTCTCAAATGTTCATAAAGCCAAGATTAGAAGCCTTTATGATATTCCTATGTGCTACAATGTATACTCCAGACATTCATCCAAATAAAAGTATGGAGGACTTTATTATGCTCAAAAAAAACATATCATGGGGTTAGAAGAATAATTGAATTTCATTATTTAATAATGGAAAAATTATCAAATAATTTATTTGATACAGGACAAGTGCCACTCAAAATACATGAAAATGAAAATGACCTATAAAGCTTCCTTCATAGTATTCAACTCTAGCTTCTTTGTATTTAGGTTTCAGTGCTGTTCATGTTTTTATACATTAGATTGAGGGGGAGACAGAGATGTCTACCTGGGGCTATGGCACAACACAGCCTACTTTCAAATTCTGGTTTTCTCATTTCCTGTCTCTGTAAACTTGAGCTAGTTTCTTAATTTCCCTGTGCCTTGGTCTCCTCACCTATAAAAGTGAGAATGATAATAACCTCTATTTCATAGGATTGCCAAGAGGATTAAATAATATTTACAAAATATATAACAGTTTCTAACACATTAAGCCCCCCTAAAAAGCTTGGTTTTTTTTCTGGTAGAACAAAACTTCTCAAAGGAAAATTAGTTATTGGTTTGTGTGATTAGAACCATCAGAGAGTGGATTCATGTGCCTCTAATAAATTGTCAAATCACGGCACATTTAATATAACAAGCATTAGAAATGTGTACAATGTCATGAATGGGGGATTAACATAAAAGGTTCCAGTTTTACATGAAATGAAAATAAATGTATGTCATCCAGGTTGTGTTTTCCCTTTCCTTTATGTGATTGTACTTTTCCACTGATGGTGACCTTCATTGAGAAGGAAAAATACTGAGAATAGTCTTACCAAAGTGTTTCCTTTGATTACTTCTAGGCCCTCATGCAAAGTTTTCTTTGCTTCGGATCCCATCAAAATAGTGAGAGCCCAGAGGCAGTACATGTTTGATGAGAACGGTGAACAGTACTTGGACTGCATCAACAATGTTGCCCATGGTAAATGTCCTCTAGTTGAGGAGCTTTGAAGGAAATGTTCACGGAATAAAGCAGACTTGGAACACTTAGTATTTGTCTCAGGAATTGCAGTGGCTGCAGTTCCTTTGCTGAGTGGGCCAGTAGTTCTAGCAGGGAAAATCATAGCAACATGTGGAAGAGAATGGAACTCAACTTTTTTTTTTTTTTTTTTTTTTTTTGAGGTGGAGTCTTGCTCTGTCACCCAGGCTGGAGTGCATTGGCGTGATCTCCACTCACTGCAACCTCCGCCTCCCGGTTCAAGCAATTCTCCTGCCTCAGCCTCCTGAGTACCTAGGATTACAGGCATGAACCACCACATCCAGCTAATTTTGTATTTATAGTAGAGATGGGGTTTCTCCACATTGGTCAGGCTGGTCTCGAACTCCCGACCTAAGGTGATCTGACTGCCTCGGCCTCCCACAGTGCTGGGATTACAGGCGTGAGCCACTGCTCCTGGCCTCCAGGAATTCAACTTTTGTTTGTTTGTTTGCTTCATAATTCCTCTTATTCCTAGGCACTTAGAATTGTAACTTATTTCTTGGGCTTTTGTTTCATAAATTTTAGTGGGACACTGTCACCCAGAAGTGGTCAAAGCTGCTCTGAAGCAGATGGAACTGCTAAATACAAATTCTCGATTCCTCCACGACAACATTGTTGAGTATGCCAAGCGCCTTTCAGCAACTCTGCCGGAAAAACTCTCTGTTTGTTATTTTACAAATTCAGGGTATGTTTCATGATTTCCCACCCCTCCCCATTCCCACTAAACTTTGTCTACACTTTCACACGAATCTTTCCTTTTGATTCCTGGTGGAGCATGTCCAAAAAGGTTTGCTGAGTTTCTTGCCATTCACAAAGTGATCACACATTAGGGGCCTGGCCTTTCTGATCCTCCTGCTTTATTGCATGACTGAATCTAACTGGTCAAAGGATGCTCACCTCTCCAGGCAGTGCAATAAGGAGCTAAAGAGTCGATAGGCCAAGATATTCTTTCAATGAATGTATAAGGAACTTTAGCCATAAAATAACTACTAAACAAGCCACAACTTTTTAAAGATGTTTTTTATTGTTGAAAACTTAGCCTATTTCCCCAATTACAAACACAAGAAAAGAAGGAAAAAGGAAACTCAGATACATATCAAGTTTTTTTCTTAATTAATTTTTTTTTTTTTGAAGTGGAGTCTCACTCTGCCATCCAGCCTAAAGTGCTGTGGCGTGATCTCAGCTCACTGCAACTGCCATCTCCCAGATTGAAGCAATTTTCCTGCCTCAGCCTCCCAAGTAGCTGGGATTACAGGCACCACCACCTCACTCTGCTAGTTTTTGTATTTTTAGTACAGACTGGGTTTTGCCATGCTGGGCAGGTTGGTCTCAAACTCCTGACCTCAGGTAAACTGCCCACCTCAGCCTCCCAAAGTGCTGGAATTATAGGCTTGAGCCATCACGCCCCGCTTGAGGCATTTTTTTGAGATGGAGTTTTGCTCTTGTTACCCAGGCTGGAGTGCAATGACACGATCTTGGCTCACCGCAACCTCTGCCTCCCAGGCTCAAGTGATTCTCCTGCCTCAGCCTTCTAGGTAGCTGGGATTACAGGCATGTGCCACCACGCCTGGCTAATTTTGTATTTTTAGTAGAGACGGGATTTCTCCATGTTTGTCAGGCTGGTCTTGAACTCCTGACCTCAGGTGATCTGCCTGCCTTGGCCTCCCATAGTACTGGGATTACAGGTATGAGCCACTGCCCTGGCCAGGAGAAGCCCCAAGAGGGGTGGGCTGGGAGGGCCGCATATGGGGCCACCAGCAGCACCTCAGGGTCAGCGTGGGGACCCTGACCCTGGGGCCAGTGCCAATGCACACAGGCTGCTATCCCTACCCAGGCACCTTGGGCTGCCTCAACTTTTTAACTTAGTTTTTTTGTTTGTTTGTTTGTTTTTTAGTGACAGCATCTCATTATGTTGCCCAGGCTGCTTTTGAACTGGGCTCAAGCATCTGCTCACCTCGTCCTCCCAAAGTGCAGGGATTACACTTGGAGCCACTGTGCCTGGCTCCAAGTTCTGTAAATTCAAATCGTTATATACCCATTCTCTTATATATCCAGACTATTATGCAGATATTCAGAAGTATGTTTTTGCAAATGCATGCCGAAATATTTGCTCAAAATGTAATATTAGGGGAAAACTATATAGATATCCAGTAGAAAATTCTATTTTTAAAGTGAAATAAATATATATGAAATTTAACTATTAGACCTTCTGTGAATATTTGATTAAATGACTTTCTGTGATTCGCTTTTCATTAAGATATTTTAAAACCAAATTTATGGCCAGTGTGGTGGCTTATACCACCGTGCCCAGCTCGGCCTTCCAAAGTGTTGGGGTTACAGGCATGAGCCACCACAGCTGGCTAATTTTTGTATTTTTTGTGGAGATGGGGTTTCACCCTGTTGCCCACGCTGGTCTTGAACTCCTGGGCTCAAGCAATCTGCCTGCCTCAGCCTCCCAAAGTGCTAGGATTAACAGACATGAGCCACCACACCCAGCCAAAACTAATATTCTTTTTTTTTAATTAAAAAATTATTTTATTATTATTTTTAGAGACAGGATTTTGCTAGGTTGGTCAGGTTGGTCTTGAACTCCTGACCTCAAGAAATCTTCCCACCTTGGCCTACCAAAGTGCTAGGATTATAGGCATGAGCCACTGCCACCATGCCTGGCCAACTAATATTTTTAAAGTAAAAAAGTCTTCAGTCCGAATCCTGGCTCTACTTCATATTAGCTATGAGATCTTACTCTGATTACTCAACCTCTCTGAGGCTGTTTTCTTACTCATAAAAAGGAGATAGCAATACTTAAAATGTTGTTATGAGAATAAATACAAGTAAAATCCTCAGCATGATGTTTAGCAGATAGTAAACATTCCACTCACGATTATTTTCTTCCTTTGTCTGGGTAGTATATTTAGGTTGTCTGAAATATAAAGGAAAAAATTTGATACTCATTTTATAGGTAAGGAAGCTAGTCAAATGACAGGTAAATACAGCATAGGTTGGTAGCCAAGCTAATAGGCACTCGGCCTTCCATTTCTCCTGTGAAAATCAGGTTTAATGACAGCTTTTTCGTGTTGTCAGTCACGATGAGGCTGAACTGGACTAAAGTCTGAATTGGGTAACGTAACCTTAATTTTTATTGGGTTTATTCTGTATGTCTCATTCTTTATTGAAAACATTTAAGGAAACTTGTATAGAAGAGTAAAGTGGGCAGGCAAGATAGGGCTAGGAGAGGACTTCAACTTACTATTTTGTAAGTTTCTGAATAAATGTAACCTTACAACTTTTGTAATTAACATCCTAAATGTTTTTTGGATTTTTTTTTTTTTTTTTTTTTTTTTAAGATGGAGTCTCACTCTGTTACCCAGGCTGGAGTCCGGTGGTACAATCTTGGCTCACTGCAACCTCCACCTCCCAGATTCAATCAATTCTCCCGCCTCAGCCTCCTGATTAGCTGAGATTACAGGCGAAGGCCGCTATGCTGGCTAATTTTCTGTAGTAGAGACAGAGCTTCACGGTGTTGCCCAGGTTGGTCTTGAACTCTTGGGCTCAGACAGTCAGCCCTCCTCGGCATCCAAAGTGATAGGATTACAGGCATAAGCTACCACACCTGGTACATCCTAAATGTTTTAAAAAGAGATTGTGTCGCACTGTCCTCTCTCTCTGTGTTATCTTAATAGATCCGAAGCCAACGACTTAGCCTTACGCCTGGCTCAGCAGTTCACAGGCCACCAAGATGTGATCACTCTTGACCAGTAAGTCTTGGACACAAGATTTCTAAGCAAGAAGCTTCTTCAGAGACAAAGTTGTATCAATCCTATCCATACTAATACCATAAACACATGCGAAAGAAGACGGATATATGGAGCAATGTTTTTAAAATGATGTATTAAGCTATCAAGGCCAGCTTAAATCCAGAGGGATACTTAATTCCTTCTAAGTACCAGGAAGTAGGAGAGGTTCTCTTGGGTACTATAGGGGATGTAGCTTCATGGAGTTTGCATGAACCATGGCTTACTTTTCACACACATTTATTTAGCTATTACTAACATGTAAGTAAATCAGTAATTTTCCAAATAAAAATACAATGAATTTCTGAAAAATTAAAGCATTCACTTCACTACCGTGATTATCCACAATTACTAATTTTAAAGATAACAATTTAGAACAAATTTTAAAGAAAGCAAGCAGTCAGGTAAAATTTAAAACTTTTTCATTAGCTTATAATTATTAGCAACCACTATCTAATCTTACCTCTCAATTTATTGAATTTATTCATTACATCTTTATTTATTTGTTACATTTTAATAATGTATTATTAAATGAATTTATTACTTTTTAAACAAGAAACCTGGCAACTTCCATCTTTATTAGAGTTTTTGGGTTTTTTTTTTTTTTTTTTTTTTTTTGGAGACAGAGTCTTGGTCTGTCACCCAGGCTGGAGTACAGCATGATCTCTGCTCACTGCAACCTCTGCCTCCTGGGTTTAAGTGGTTCTCCTGCCTCAGCCTCCTGAGTTAGCTGGGATTACAGGTACCCAACGCCACGTTTGACTAACGTTTTGTATTTTTAGTAGAGACAGAGTTTCACCGTGTTGGCCAGGCTGGTTTCGAACTCCTGAGCTTAAAGTGATCCGCCCACCTTGGCCTCCCAAAGTCCTGGGATTACAGGCGTGAGTCCCTGAGTCCAGCCTAGGGATCTTTTTTCTTTTAAACTTTTGTCTACTCCTCCACCCCACCCCACTAACCTTAGATGTAGAGGGTGACATTAACTATGCACCTCATTTAATGCCTTTCCCAGTTGCTTTTGGGAACTTAGTCATAAATTCTTTGCCAAGGCTGATGTCAAGAATAGTATTTCTAGGGTTTCTTCTAAGATTTTTACAGTTTTAAGTCTTAAATTTAAGGCTTTAATCCTTGTTGAGTTAATTTTTGTATATGGTAAAAGGCAGGAGTCCGGCTTCATTCTTCTGCATATAGCCTCAATCTTAGTTCTTAAAAAGACCTCCTTTTCCTTCTCAACTAGTATTTGCCTAATATTTGCAAGTGGACATACTTTAGAAATCATCCCAAACAGAAACAGAGGCCCATTCTGTGATATAAAGTTGGTTTTAAATTTAGTAGAATGTAGCACATATTCTTTTAACACATTTAAAAAATATATACATGTAAAATATTGCATGAAGATATAGAAAACAATTTTTCACATTAGACAACCTAATTTAGTGATATAATCTAAATACATCAGTTTTCCCAACTAAAGAGAAATTGTCAATGAGGACACATGCTTGACTTTCTGGATTTTATTACATGTAAAAGAAGAATTGGACACATTAAGGGCCAGTCTTGCCATGAAAAATTAGATCCCATATAGTTAAATCTGGCACCAATGTTGAGATTCTCGCTGGATGGATGCATATGGATGAAACGTAACGCTGGTTTTCATATATTTGGAAACATCTCTCTTGGAGTTATTTTGGTTATTGTTTTTTTTTCTTTTCAGTGCTTACCATGGTCACCTATCATCCTTAATTGAGATTAGCCCATATAAATTTCTGAAAGGAAAAGATGTCAAAAAAGAATTTGTACATGTGGTAAGTGTCTTAGAATCCTAATCAGAATGTTAGCACTGAAAGAATGCTTCATGATAATCCAGCTCAATAATTTCATCTAAATGAACCATGAACAAGACACTAAAATCAGGAGCAGTTATGTGGCTTGCTAAAGGTCAAGGGGCTAAATAATGACCGAATGTGATTTAAAATCTATTGATGAATATTACAATAGGCAAATTAGGTTAGTAGTTGTCAGAACTATCACTTTACTTTTCTTGCTTCTTCATCTTCAGTTACATTTTCTATCACAGATGCCAGCTCAACATTCAGAGTTGAACTAAGTGTGTATGAATGTCTTCAAATTGTTCTTGGCCAGGCACAGTGGCTCACACCTGTAATTCCAGCACTTTGGGAGGCCGAGGCAGGCAGATCACTTGAGGTCGGGAGCTCGAGACCAGTCTGGCTAACATGGCAAAACCGTGTCTCTAGTTTAAAAAAGTACAAATATTAGCCAGGCGTGGTGACAGGTGCCTGTAGTCCCAGCAACTTGGGAGGCTGAGGCAGGAGAATAACTTGAACCCAAGAGGGGAGGTTGCAGTGAGCCAAGATCATACCACTGCACTCTGGCCTGGGTAACACAGCAAGTCTCCATCTCAAAAAAGAAAAGAAAAGAAAAAATAAATCACTCCGTATAATAATGCTAAATTATTATGTAGCTTTATTAAGTAAAATAAAGAAACCAACCAAGTTGTTGAAAAGTGAAATATACTTGGTGTGTTGTCTGAGGATCAGTGTAATTTCTTTTTCTTTTTCTTTTTTTTTTTTTGTGATGGAGTCTCACTTTGGTATCCAGGCTGGAGTGCAGTAGCACCACTGAAACCTTCACCTACCAGGTTCAAGCGATTTTTCAGCCTCAGCCTCTTGAGGAGCTGGGATTACAGGAGTACCCCACCAAACCCTGCTAATTTTTGTATTTTTTGTAGAGACAGGGTTTCACCATGTAGGCCAGACTGATCTCAAACTCCTAACCTTAAGAGATCTGCACACCTCAGCCTCCCAATGTGCTGGGATTACAGGCCTGAGCCACTGCGCCTGGCCGAATTTGTTGAAAATCATCAATACTTTCTTTCAAGATTTTAAGATCTGGAGTAAGTGCTAATGCACTCTAGTTTTCTGAATGATTACGATTTGTAGTATTGTTGATAAGTGTTGGCTCATTTTAAATATAGACTAGTTAATGCAGTTTCCATTCACTGACATTTTTAAATAGTATCATCACACTTGTTGATTTGAATTTTCTATTTATGTGAACAGGGATACAGTCTTGATATATAATAGTCTGGAAGCAAATCCAAGCTTCTGTTCACAATTCAAAGATGTCAATTCTTCACAGAATTTAGAAATGTTAAGGAAAAAAAAGAATAGAAAAACCTAAAGTATCTTAAGCTTACATGATCACTATGCTAACATGTCCTTGTGAGGAAATGCCTTTTTTTTTAAGGGTTGTCGAAAGGATAAATTACAAGCAACCACATTATTTGATGTTTTCAGGCACCAACTCCAGATACTTACAGAGGAAAATATAAAGAAGACCATGAAGACCCAGCCAGTGCTTACGCAGATGAAGTGAAGGAAATCATTGAAGATGCTCAGAGCAGTGGGAGGATGGTTTGTATTTATGGCTTTGGAAACATCTTAACATATTTTATAAAAGGGATTGAAACTGTTGGAATTCACTGAAGAGATGCATTATTACAATCATGCCTCTAAGACTGTCTATTTGTATTTATCTTGGAAATACAATCACTATCCAGTTCCAGAACTGGTGGCTTATTTCTGACCTTTTCAGTGGTACACAGGGTCTAGTCTAGAGGGATAGGGGAAGAGAGAATTTTGAAAGGTGGTAACTCAGGGATGGATTATTTCAACTGGTAATAACACCAGGGGTCATTATATGGTGGAGGGAAGAGAAGAGGCAAACAAAGTAGCCCTGGGACCTCAGAACCAATGCAGACTTCCAGACCCACAAGGGAGCCTTGGTGCTTCTCTTGAACTTCAATCTTCTTGAAGCCATAGAGCCTGGGGCCGGTTTGCACCTGGGTAAGCCAAGGCAGAAAATGTTCTTCCAATTTGGGCCTGGACTTCTAAGACAGAAATAAAATCCTTGAGCAGGAAAAAGTGTTTTCGCTTTCTCAGCCATCACCCTACTGTCTTAGGCTTAATGTGCAACTCTCAGCCCATCTGTAGGTTAATTATGTGGATTTTGATGCAACTTGACAATATTTTGCCTTAAAATTGGCTTATGGCATAGACTTAGCTATTGAAAAAACAACCTTAATTGAAATAAAAATGAGGCCTTTTCTTTTTCTAATTAACTCAAATATTTTTGTCTTCATGACTGGAGAGCCATTCACATTTCTTAACTGCTGCTTTTCTTTCCAACCCGTTTGTTTTTCCTATCTTCTGATGTGAAACATCTGTGCAAGTAGACCTAAAGTTCTACATGTTGTGGGGAGCTTCATACCTTTCCTCTTCAAATGTGATCTACACCTGTTTAAACAAATGTCAATTCTTCACAAACGCTTTTAGAAAAAAATTTAATGCTTTTAGGCAAACAATGCTTTTAGGAAAAAAATTTACTTTATTTACATTAACAAGATCTTATGGACCCACTCCTTTTAAAAGAGGGTTTGAATAATTTTTTGAGAAGATTAGCATTCAGCATTTATTGGATTGTTGTTATCATATTAGCAGTGATGAAAACAATGAACAAATATAAAATCAGTCCTTCGGAATATTAGATGTGCTTGCAAAGTCATGGAATTGTATAGCAGAAATCTTGAGTCCAACAGCCTCATTTTGCAGCTAAGAAACTAAATATCTAAAAAGTGAAGGATTTAATCTAAGGTCATACAATTACTAAGGGGTAGTCTGAACTAGAACCTGGGTTCTCTTGATTTCTTATCTCATATGCTTAGTGCTTTCTCTTCAACATTATCTATTTCCTACTTTCCTTTTCTTAGCCTCTAGGATGCTTCATCTGTAGTTTCTATTGTTAATTGCCCACTGTTGAGTTAAGCGTGGTTTAGGGAGAAACCTAGAAATACGGTATAGTAACTATAGTGTGTGTCCACCAACCACCCTCCCATTTCCACGGTGCAAATTCCAGCCTCAAGTGGCCCTACTTTACAAGTTTAAGAAACAAGCATCACAATAATGCCTTTGGAACCTAGGTAATTTTTTTTACAGGTTCATAATCAAAGACTAATAAAAGTATCAGTCATATTCAGTTCATCCTAATGAAACCACTGCATGTAATGATGGAGAAATGGACGTTGCCCTCCAATCTCCTCTATTTCTCATGGTAGCTTTATTGGTATCCTAGATTTTCAGAAGTTAATGATTTAAATCAATTGCTTTACCAACATAGACACCTTTTCCTTTTTTTTTTTTTTTAAATCAAATAGCCAATTTGCCACTTGCCATTCTTAATTCTATTCCTAGCCATTTTAAAAATAACCTGCTCTATAAGATATCCTCTTTGGCGGGGAGGGGTTGTAGGGGGACCTAATGGACTTTGACCCCGTCTTCTCTTGTATAGATTGCTGCCTTTATTGCTGAATCCATGCAGAGTTGTGGCGGACAAATAATTCCTCCAGCAGGCTACTTCCAGAAAGTGGCAGAGTATGTACTTGACTTGGGCCTCTTTGGTCAAACTAAGAGCATGGTGACAATTCTGTAGGGCCATACTAGTTGCTGAAGTATTAAAATAATTACTGATTAGCTGGTAAACAGCCAAACCCGAATGCCTGCCATCCCAGGACTCCTGGATGCTCTCTCAGCCCTCCCCAAGATCCAGCAAGTACAAGGTTTACACATGGTCCAATAGCAGGGGTTCAGAACTCCACTCCAGCCCCAGGCCTACATCCTCTCTGATTGACTAATACCAAATCTATATTAGTCAGGGTTCTCTAGAGGGACAGAACTATTCAGGGGAGTTTATTAAGTATTAACTTACACGATCACAGTTCCCACAACAGGCTGTCTGCAAGCTGAGGAGAAAGGACAGCCAGTCCAAGTCCCAAAACTGAAGAACTTGGAGTCTGATGTTTGAGAGCAGGAAGCATCCAGCATGGGAGAAAGATATAGGCTGGGAGGCTAGGTCCATCTCTCCTTTCCATGGTTTTCTGCCTGCTTTATATTCACTGGCAGCTGATTAGATTGTGCCCACCAGATTAAGGATGGATCTGACTTCCCCAGCCCACTGGCTCATGTTAATCTCTTTTGACAACACCCTCACAGATACACCCAGAATCAGTACCTGATGTCCTTCAATTCAATCAAGTTGACAGTATTAACCATCACACAAACCTGCCCAATTAGTAAATACTTGAAGATTAACCCTATTAACAACTACTTGTTTGATTCTTTCTCTTCCCACTTAAAATAATGCAATAGGACTGGGTGCTGTGACTCATGCCTATAATCCCAGCGCTTTGGGAGGTCAAGGTAGGAGGATCACTTGAGGCCAGGAGTTCAAGACCAGCCTGCGCAATATAGCAAGACTCCCTCTCTACAAAAATTTTTAAAAAATATTATCTGGGCATGGTGGTGCATGCCTGTAGTTTCAGCTACTCGGGAGGCTGAGGTGGGAGGATGGCTTGAACCCAGGAATTTGAGGTTACAGGGAGTTTGATCCCACCACTGCACTCCAGCCTGGGCAACAGGGTGAGACCCCATCTCTTAAAAAAATTAAAAATACTGCAATATAGCTTAATTTAAGCAGCACAAACCCAAATCGTCTGGAATATATTTCATCTAAAAATTATGTGATTATATTGTAAAGTCAATGATATATATGTGGGATTTAGAGTACTGAAATGTTTTTAACAAAAATTAAGGCTTCAGGTTAATCTTATTTTTTGTCATCAATAATTGGCTTCTTTGTGGGCGGGTCTGGGGACTCTCAGTGACCTGAAGGCATTAGACTGCCGCTTTGCTTTTCAGGTATGTACACGGTGCAGGCGGTGTGTTTATAGCTGATGAAGTTCAGGTGGGCTTTGGCCGAGTTGGGAAACATTTCTGGAGCTTCCAAATGCATGGCGAAGACTTTGTTCCAGACATCGTCACAATGGGAAAATCTATGGGCAACGGCCACCCAGTGGCATGTGTGGTAACAACCAAAGAAATTGCAGAAGCCTTCAGTAGCTCTGGGATGGAATATTTTAATACGGTAAATTATGGTCTCCATCTTTAATGCTAAGAAGGAAAAACAATGCATGTTCTTGTATTTTTTGCCAATGTAGTGAAGAATAAAGCTCAGTATTGCCAGCTAACCACCCAGAACTCTGGCCAAACTGTTTTTTTCTTATTTTAATAAAATATCATATATATATATGTATGTGTATATATATATATATTTGTATGTATATATGTGTGTGTGTATATATATATATATATTTAAGTTCCAGGATACATGCACAGAATGCAGATTTCTTACATAGGTATACTTGTGCAATGGTGGTTTCCTGCACTTATCAACCCATCTTCTAGGTTTTAAGCCCCATGTGCATTAGGTATGGCCAAACTTTTACCTAACCAGATTTCATTCTATCTATCTGGCAAAATGCTTCTTGTATTTTTCCTTGTATATCTTTACCTATCCTAAAACAGTCTTATTCATTTTTCCAATGATAGATGTTTGCCCTGCTAAATTCTAGAGGCTATGATATTTTCATTTCTTTGTTTCATACCATACTTAAATTTCCAAAACACTTTTAAAGTGTTTTGATGACTCAGTACTATAAATGTTATATGGCTGCCATAAGAGATACTATATTTTTAACTTAGGGAAATTATATTTCTTTGCTTTATTCCCATAAGCTTTAAGCTTGGAAAAATTATTGTAGTTTATGTAGTATATATAATAGGACTTGTTACAGCTAAAAGTAAGATTCAAATCTGAGGACAGGCCAGGTATGGTGGCTCACGCCTGTAATGCCAGCACTTTGGGAGGCCACGGTGGGCAGATCCACGAGGTCACGAGTTCCAGACTAGTCTGGCCAACATGGTGAAACCCCATCTCTCCTAAAGATACAAAAATTAGCCTGGCATGGTGGTGCATGCATGTAATCCCAACTACTCAGGAGAGTGAGGCAGGAAAATCGCTTGAAGCTGGGAGATGGAGGTTGCAGTGAGCCTAGATCCTACCGTTACACTCCGGCCTGGGCCACAGGGCAAGACTCCATCTCAAAAAAAAAAAAAAAAAAAGAGTCTGAGGACATAAATTATTTCGAGAAAACTGTCATTGCTTAGCTGTTTTTGCTCAGCTCTTCAAGGGCAGGAGCTCCTGTTTCCCTCACTGGGCAACACTATGAAATCCTTAATTCCCAACATAATGTCTGGTGTTTGTTTGGATGAGCAAATAAATTCTCTGGTAGTCCTTCATATCAGTTATGCAGCTTGGAGAATATAATTTAGAATGAATTTTCACTCAATCCTGCATAAATAGAATCATTTTCTATTCTACATATGAGAAATTAATATTACGAGAGAGCATTTTATTAAATTATATCTTCACTTAAGTATGGGTGAGTCAGATTTCTCATGGATGAGGGAATATCACCCATTCAACTGGTTTATTTTCTCAGTTGTCCTTTTTTTTATAGTATGCAGGAAATCCAGTATCTTGTGCTGTTGGTTTGGCTGTCCTGGATGTAATTGAAAAAGAAGACCTCCAAGAAAATGCCAGCAGAGTAGGGAATTTTCTCACTGAGTTACTGAAAAAACAGAAGGCTAAACACACTTTGATAGGAGATATTAGGTACGTTCATTATGAAGTTGTCATGTAGTTACTCATATTTTTCAAAATAATAGCTTATAGCCTGAGCAACATGGTGAAATCCCATCTCTATTAAAACTACAAAAAATTAGCCAGGCATGGTGGTGCACACCTATAGTTCCAGCTACTCGGGAGGCTGAGGCATGAGAATAGCTTTAGCCTGGGAGGTGGAGGTTGCAGTGAGCCGAGATTGTATCACTGCACTCCAGCTTGGGTGACAGAGTGGGACCCTGTCTCTAATAATAATAGTAATAGCAGTTTATATTTTATCTTATAATTTTACAATGTAAATAAATATAGAAAACACCAAAAAACAGAGATAGCAGAAATTATTCTTATTCTAGAATCCACTGTTAACATTTGTGTGGGGCCAGGTGTAGTGGTTCACATCTGTAATCCTAGCACCTTGGGAGGCAGAGGCAGGAAAATTGCTTGAGCCCAGGAGTTTGAGACCAGCCTGGGCAACATAATAAGATCTCGTTACTATTAAATAAATAAATAAAGCAACAACAACAAAAAATATTTGGGTATATGTCTTTCCTGACTTACACTTTTTTAATAAAGTTAGGATAATGTCAGCACCCAAAAGATGAAAAGAAGGAGCTTAATGTAACTCTAAATGATTTATTGAAAATTATTTAAAGTGCTATTCTGAAAAGCTGGATATTTTTCATATGTATATTTCATATATATGTCAACATTTACCATCATGAACATCCTGAGAAATTAAATAGCATGAAAGGATTGTTTTTAAGCCTTTTTCTTTTATAATTGAGAAAAGAAAACTGGATGACAAAAACTAATTTATTTTCAGAAGTAGAAACAACTATAAACAGACTGGTATCTTGGATTAGTTAGAATTAAACTTTGAAGTTAAATGGAAGTTTGGGGATAGTATTAACTTTTTGTGACCATGAAATGTTGGACAGATTGTGTGTCAAGTTTTCCTTCACCTCTCGCAGGGGCATTGGGCTTTTTATTGGAATTGATTTAGTGAAGGACCATCAGAAAAGGACCCCTGCCACAGCTGAAGCTCAGCACATCATCTACAAGTAATTCACCCCCACACCCACCTGTTTGGTATCTTGGCTCCATAATGTCTACCCACTTGAAAGCTTGTTTGGCTTCCTCCCATCCCTCTGAAAAAAGGAAATTTTAAAATATGTCCTATTTATAATGTGGGCTCCTTAAATGCAGAATACTTAACTGCTCTATGTTTAAATCATTCTTCAGTAAGTAACTGTAGTTATCCTTTGCATGTACTCACATGCCTTTCCTGCACAAATTAGGATGAAAGAAAAACGTGTGCTTCTCAGTGCTGATGGACCTCATAGAAATGTACTTAAAATAAAACCACCTATGTGCTTCACTGAAGAAGATGCAAAGTTCATGGTGGACCAACTTGATGGGATTCTAACAGGTGGGTCCATGGATCTTTAAGATGTCTCCTTGTTCCCTCTCCCAGACCCACCCCCCAACCCCTGGCCTAGCCATAATGACCATATGCATCTTGTTATTCATAATGGAAGAGAGGCAGGGAAGAAATAAATATGTAACTTTCCATTTAGGACTAGAAAAAGATAGCTGAAAAGATAACTACATGGACTCTTAAACTGAAATTTTCAGTTTGTACTCATATAACTCCAAATATAAGTTTTTGCTGCAAGAGCATACTGTTTTGTCATTTATTTTTACATTAGACTAGCTAGCCTATTTAAAAGTGTGTGTCTGCATTGTGCCATGTACCACAAATACTGCAGTGTATAGTATTTCAGCATTATACCATTAATACATGAAACATTCCTAATAAAAAATTATAGGCTATAGTATGACAGTTCTTTGCTATATGGTGAATCGTTTAACTTTGCAGGGGTTTTTTTGTTGTTGTTGTTCTTTGTTTTTCTGAGTTAGAGTCTTGCTCTGTCCGGCAGGCCGGAGTGCAGTGGCGCAATCTCAGCTCACTGCAACCTCTGTCTCCCGGGTT